>NC_141824.1:899435-906935 GCF_982586985.1 Callionymus lyra | reverse complement strand
AAATGGAGCAGAGATAACAATATTTAAATAATAATAAATGGAGCAGAGATAACGATATTTAAATAATAATAAATGGAGCAGAGATAACGATATTTAAATAATAATAAATGGATCAGAGATAACGATATTTAAATAATAATAAATGGATCAGAGATAACGATATTTAAATAATAATAAATGGATCAGAGATAACAATATTTAAATAATAATAAATGGATCAGAGATAACGATATTTAAATAATAATAAATGGATCAGAGATAACAATATTTAAATAATAATAAATGGATCAGAGATAACGATATTTAAATAATAATAAATGGATCAGAGATAACAATATTTAAATTGTCAGGGAATGGTGTTCCGGTGAACACCGACCCCTCCCCGGTCTCGTACGTGGTGGTGGACAAGAAAGACACAGACACAGTATTGAGTTTAAGAGAAATAATGCTCGTTTAGTGAATTATGCAAAAGTCAGAGATAAGAACTTACGTGATCACGGGCGCTAGCAAGCAGAGAGATCTATCGCAGACGTCTTCGAATGCCAGAACGCAACGATCAGACAAAATGGTGGATCTTTATAGTAGAATATTCAGGTTAACGCCTCTAGTCAAATGTGAATGTAGGATTGGTCAGTGACTGTAAACATTTGATTCTAAGATGGCCGGTCGCACGTGATCGTAGTGGAAATTTACCAAAGTTGTTTTCTTCTCGAATCTGTTCCCAGCGACTTGTGTCCTTCAGAGTGAATTCTCAGACAGGTGTCCAGACTTCCTGGAATCTGGGATTGTTTAATCTTTCTGTGTGTGTGAGTGTTTGTGACCTCGGCCTTTGAGTTGTGAACCTGAGTTTGGTTTAAGTGAATGCACTGCAAGACAATGATGATTTAATATGAATTAAATATGAAAGATCATCAGTTAATCAAGTGACTATTTGAAATGTGTGTTAAATCTAGATGATTGATTACAGTAAAGTTGTCATTTCCTTACAAAATAATAATAAATGGATCAGAGATAACAATATTTAAATAATAATAAATGGATCAGAGATAACGATATTTAAATAATAATAAATGGATCAGAGATAACGATATTTAAATAATAATAAATGGAGCAGAGATAACGATATTTAAATAATAATGAATGGATCAGAGATAACGATATTTAAATAATAATAAATGGAGCAGAGATAACGATATTTAAATAATAATAAATGGAGCAGAGATAACGATACTTAAATAATAATAAATGGATCAGAGATAACAATATTTAAATAATAATAAATGGAGCAGAGATAACGATATTTAAATAATAATAAATGGATCAGAGATAACAATATTTAAATAATAATAAATGGATCAGAGATAACGATATTTAAATAATAATAAATGGATCAGAGATAACGATATTTAAATAATAATAAATGGATCAGAGATAACAATATTTAAATAATAATAAATGGATCAGAGATAACAATATTTAAATAATAATAAATGGATCAGAGATAACAATATTTAAATAATAATAAATGAATCAGAGATAACGATATTTAAATAATAATCAATGGATCAGAGATAACGATATTTAAATAATAATAAATGGATCAGAGATAACGATATTTAAATAATAATAAATGGATCAGAGATAACAATATTTAAATAATAATAAATGGATCAGAGATAACAATATTTAAATAGTAATAAATGGATCAGAGATAACAATATTTAAATAATAATAAATGGCTCAGAGATAACGATATTTAAATAATAATAAATGGATCAGAGATAACGATATTTAAATAATAATAAATGGATCAGAGATAACGATATTTAAATAATAATAAATGGATCAGAGATAACGATATTTAAATAATAATAAATGGATCAGAGATAACGATATTTAAATAATAATAAATGGATCAGAGATAACGATATTTAAATAATAATAAATGGATCAGAGATAACGATATTTAAATAATAATAAATGGATCAGAGATAACAATATTTAAAAAATAATAAATGGATCAGAGATAACGATACTTAAATAATAATAAATGGATCAGAGATAACGATATTTAAATAATAATAAATGGATCAGAGATAACAATATTTAAATAATAATAAATGGATCAGAGATAACGATACTTAAATAATAATAAATGGATCAGAGATAACGATATTTAAATAATAATAAATGGATCAGAGATAACGATATTTAAATAATAATAAATGGATCAGAGATAACAATATTTAAATAATAATAAATGGATCAGAGATAACGATATTTAAATAATAATAAATGGATCAGAGATAACGATATTTAAATAATAATAAATGGATCAGAGATAACAATATTTAAATAATAATAAATGGATCAGAGATAACGATATTTAAATAATAATAAATGGATCAGAGATAACTGTATTTAAATAATAATAAATGGATCAGAGATAACGATATTTAAATAATAATAAATGGAGCAGAGATAACGATATTTATATAATAATAAATGGATCAGAGATAACGATATTTAAATAATAATAAATGGATCAGAGATAACTGTATTTAAATAATAATAAATGGATCAGATATAACGATATTTAAAAAATAATAAATGGATCAGAGATAACGATATTTAAAAAATAATAAATGGATCAGAGATAACGATATTTAAATAATAATAAATGGATCGGAGATAACGATATTTAAATAATAATAAATGGATCAGAGATAACGATATTTAAATAATAATAAATGGAGCAGAGATAACGATATTTAAATAATAATAAATGGATCAGAGATAACGATATTTAAATAATAATAAATGGATCAGAGATAACGATACTTAAATAATAATAAATGGAGCAGAGATAACGATATTTAAATGATAATAAATGGATCAGAGATAACGATATTTAAATAATAATAAATGGATCAGAGATAACAATATTTAAATAATAATAAATGGATCAGAGATAACGATATTTAAATAATAATAAATGGATCAGAGATAACGATACTTAAATAATAATAAATGGAGCAGAGATAACAATATTTAAATAATAATAAATGGATCAGAGATAACGATACTTAAATAATAATAAATGGATCAGAGATAACGATATTTAAATAATAATAAATGGATCAGAGATAACGATATTTAAATAATAATAAATGGATCAGAGATAACAATATTTAAATAATAATAAATGGATCAGAGATAACGATATTTAAATAATAATAAATGGATCAGAGATAACGATATTTAAATAATAATAAATGGATCAGAGATAACGATATTTAAATAATAATAAATGGCTCAGAGATAACGATATTTAAATAATAATAAATGGAGCAGAGATAACGATATTTAAATAATAATAAATGGATCAGAGATAACGATATTTAAATAATAATAAATGGATCAGAGATAACGATATTTAAATAATAATAAATGGCTCAGAGATAACGATATTTAAATAATAATAAATGGAGCAGAGATAACGATATTTAAATAATAATAAATGGATCAGAGATAACGATATTTAAATAATAATAAATGGATCAGAGATAACGATACTTAAATAATAATAAATGGATCAGAGATAACGATATTTAAATAATAATAAATGGATCAGAGATAACGATACTTAAATAATAATAAATGGATCAGAGATAACGATATTTAAATAATAATAAATGGATCAGAGATAACGATATTTAAATAATAATAAATGGATCAGAGATAACGATATTTAAATAATAATAAATGGATCAGAGATAACGATATTTAAATAATAATAAATGGCTCAGAGATAACGCTATTTAAATAATAATAAATGGATCAGACATAACGATATTTAAATAATAATAAATGGCTCAGAGATAACGATATTTAAATAATAATAAATGGCTCAGAGATAACGATATTTAAATAATAATAAATGGCTCAGAGATAACGATATTTAAATAATAATAAATGGATCAGAGATAACGATATTTAAATAATAATAAATGGATCAGAGATAACGATACTTAAATAATAATAAATGGATCAGAGATAACGATATTTAAATAATAATAAATGGATCAGAGATAACGATATTTAAATAATAATAAATGGATCAGAGATAACAATATTTAAATAATAATAAATGGATTAGAGATAACGATATTTAAATAATAATAAATGGATCAGAGATAACGATACTTAAATAATAATAAATGGATCAGAGATAACGATATTTAAATTATAATAAATGGCTCAGAGATAACGATATTTAAATAATAATAAATGGCTCAGAGATAACGATATTTAAATAATAATAAATGGATCAGAGATAACGATATTTAAATAATAATAAATGGCTCAGAGATAACGATATTTAAATAATAATAAATGGCTCAGAGATAACGATATTTAAATAATAATAAATGGATCAGAGATAACGATATTTAAATAATAATAAATGGCTCAGAGATAACGATATTTAAATAATAATAAATGGCTCAGAGATAACGATATTTAAATAATAATAAATGGATCAGAGATAGCGATATTTAAATAATAATAATATGTATCTCAAGGTCAATTATGCCATTTTTTCACAAAATCAGACATTTTTTATCCCAACGATCCAGTGTCTGGGACAAAGTTCAAATCTCCACCTAAAATGAGGAGG
Source organism: Callionymus lyra (assembly GCF_982586985.1). NCBI lineage: Eukaryota > Metazoa > Chordata > Actinopteri > Syngnathiformes > Callionymidae > Callionymus > Callionymus lyra. Next base: position 902,257 of record NC_141824.1, on the reverse strand, counting down.
GAGCCCCTGGAAAGGCAGACTACGGAGCAGCTTCTTTGCTAAAGTGGCATCAAATATTAAGAGAACTTTAGTTTGTATCAGAGCAACGATGACAGTGACGTCAGAAAGTCAAAAGTACTATAGTACATTATAGTACACGAGGTGGGGTGTTGAGACCCCCCCCCCCCCCCCCCCCCCATCAGAAGCAGGTACAAACCCTCACAAGAAGCTCAGCAGAGACAACAGTGAAGAACAAACTTATTCTGGCAACAAGAAAAACAGAGAAACAACAAACTACCTTCAATGAAAATCTGACTTCATTCAAGATGAAAAACACGAAGAGTTCTTCGACTCAGAACAAGTCAACGGACATATAAATATAAAAATATAAATATAAATATGAATATAAAAATATAAATATAAATATGAATATAAAAATATAATTATGAATAAAAATATATAAATATGAATATAAAAATATAAATATAAATATGAATATAAAAATATAAATATGAATATAAAAATATAATTATGAATAAAAATATATAAATATGAATATAAAAATATAAATATAAATATGAATATAAAAATATAAATATGAATATAAAAATATAATTGTGAATAAAAATATATAAATATGAATATAAAAATATAAATATAAATATGAATATAAAAATATAAATATAAATATGAATATAAAAATATAATTATGAATAAAAATATATAAATATGAATATAAAAATATAAATATAAATATGAATATAAAAATATAAATATGAATATAAAAATATAATTATGAATAAAAATATATAAATATGAATATAAAAATATAAATATAAATATGAATATAAAAATATAAATATGAATATAAAAATATAATTGTGAATATAAAAATATAAATATGAATATAAAAATATAATTATGAATATAAAAATATAAATATAAATATAAAAATATAAATATGAATATAAAAATATAATTGTGAATATAAAAATATAAATATGAATATAAAAATATAATTATGAATATAAAAATATAAATATAAATATAAAAATATAAATATGAATATAAAAATATAATTGTGAATATAAAAATATAAATATGAATATAAAAATATAATTGTGAATATAAAAATATAAATATGAATATAAAAATATAATTATGAATAAAAATATATAAATATGAATATAAAAATATAAATATAAATATGAATATAAAAATATAAATATGAATATAAAAATATAATTGTGAATATAAAAATATAAATATGAATATAAAAATATAATTATGAATATAAAAATATAAATATAAATATAAAAATATAAATATGAATATAAAAATATAATTGTGAATATAAAAATATAAATATGAATATAAAAATATAATTATGAATATAAAAATATAAATATAAATATAAAAATATAAATATGAATATAAAAATATAATTGTGAATATAAAAATATAAATATGAATATAAAAATATAATTGTGAATATAAAAATATAAATATGAATATAAAAATATAATTATGAATAAAAATATATAAATATGAATATAAAAATATAAATATAAATATGAATATAAAAATATAAATATGAATATAAAAATATAATTATGAATATAAAAATATAAATATAAATATAAAAATATAAATATGAATATAAAAATATAATTGTGAATATAAAAATATAAATATGAATATAAAAATATAATTATGAATATAAAAATATAAATATAAATATAAAAATATAAATATGAATATAAAAATATAATTGTGAATATAAAAATATAAATATGAATATAAAAATATAATTATGAATATAAAAATATAAATATGAATATAAAAATATAATTGTGAATATAAAAATATAAATATGAATATAAAAATATAATTATGAATATAAAAATATAAATATGAATATAAAAATATAAATATGAATATAAAAATGTAAATATGAATATAAAAATATAAATATAAATATAAAAATATAAATATGAATATAAAAATATAAATATGAATATAAAAATATAAATATGAATATAAAAATATAAATATAAATATAAAAATATAAATATGAATGTATAAATACAAATATACAAAGATCTCAAAGCATCAAAGCTTCAACAGTAAAGAACACGAGCATCAACTCAGACTCAGGACCTGAAAGAAGATCAGAACATGAACCGACTTCTGACTCAAAGTTCTGACTGTCGGCTGACGTGACCTCAGTCTCAGGGTCGTTGTGTGACCTTCACTGTGTAGTCAGGAAGGTCAAAAGGTGATTGTCTTCAGGTCGTTAGCATCCACCGCGGCTCTGTTGTTAGCCTTAGCTGTAATGGCTTGAATGTCGCTTCCAAGGACGATAATGCATCGTTGAATATGGTTCCATCTCCAGAGACGTCAAGAAGCTGCTCTTACATCAAAGTGTGACCAGATTCAGCAGTTGTGTTGTCAGCATGTGTTGAGTTGTGTTACGCTTCTTTTCTCTGACATGATTCCGTCAGACGACAGGTAGACATTCATACGAAGATGATTCGTGGATTTCTTCAGCACAGTCAAGTATTTGATGCTATAAAGGTGTATTTCAGGATCTCACTGATGATCTTTAGATGCAGGACAACTAGAACCTGAGTCACGTCCAGATATCTCCAGACATCGCCTTCATGTTTGTGTGACCAGAGCTCAAGGTCAGAGAAGGTCGTTCATCTGATCGTTTCATTCATTATTAAATGATTCATTAAAAGTATTTTAAATCCTAGTTTGACTGACAGGTGAGTCGTCTCTGAGACGTGGAGCAGAGCAGTCGCTGACAAACATGACTTCAGGTGTGATGTGTCGTCATT
>NC_141824.1:881935-894435 GCF_982586985.1 Callionymus lyra | reverse complement strand
ATATATGATAGTTTAGTTTACATGAAAGATATGATAGTTTAGTTCACATGAAAGATATGATAGTTTAGTTCACGTGAAAGATATGTTAGTTTAGTTCACATGAAAGATATGATAGTTTAGTTCACATGAAAGATATGATAGTTTAGTTCACATGAAAGATATGTTAGTTTAGTTCACATGAAAGATATGATAGTTTAGTTTACATGAAAGATATGATAGTTTAGTTCACATGAAAGATATGATAGTTTAGTTCACATGAAAGATATGATAGTTTAGTTCACATGAAAGATATGATAGTTTAGTTTACATGAAATATATGATAGTTTAGTTTAAATGAAATATATGATAGTTTAGTTTACATGAAACATTTTATAGTTTAGTTTATGTGAAACATTTGATAGTTAAGTTTACATTAAATATTTGATAGTTTAGTTTATGTGAAACATTTGATAGTTTAGTTTACATGAAACGTTTGATAGTTTAGTTTACATGAAACATTTGATAGTTTAGTTTACATGAAATATATGATAGTTTAGTTTAAATTAAATATATGATAGTTTAGTTTACATGAAAGATATGATAGTTTAGTTCACATGAAAGATATGATAGTTTAGTTCACATGAAAGATATGTTAGTTTAGTTCACATGAAAGATATGATAGTTTAGTTCACATGAAAGATATGATAGTTTAGTTCACATGAAAGATATGTTAGTTTAGTTCACATGAAAGATATGATAGTTTAGTTTACATGAAAGATATGATAGTTTAGTTCACATGAAAGATATGATAGTTTAGTTCACATGAAAGATATGATAGTTTAGTTCACATGAAAGATATGATAGTTTAGTTCACATGAAAGATATGATAGTTTAGTTCACATGAAAGATATGATAGTTTAGTTCACATGAAAGATATGATAGTTTAGTTTACATGAAATATATGATAGTTTAGTTTAAATGAAATATATGATAGTTTAGTTTACATGAAACATTTTATAGTTTAGTTTACATGAAATATATGATAGTTTAGTTTACATGAAATATATGATAGTTTAGTTTACATGAAAGATATGATAGTTTAGTTTACATGAAACATTTGATAGTTTAGTTTACATGAAACATTTGATAGTTAAGTTTACATTAAATATTTGATAGTTTATTTTATGTGAAACATTTGATAGTTTAGTTTACATGAAACGTTTGATAGTTTAGTTTACATGAAACATTTGATAGTTTAGTTTACATGAAATATATGATAGTTTAGTTTAAATTAAATATATGATAGTTTAGTTTACATGAAAGATATGATAGTTTAGTTTACATGAAATATATGATAGTTTAGTTTAAATGAAATATATGATAGTTTAGTTTACATGAAACATTTTATAGTTTAGTTTACATGAAATATATGATAGTTTAGTTTACATGAAATATATGATAGTTTAGTTTACATGAAAGATATGATAGTTTAGTTTACATGAAACATTTGATAGTTTAGTTTACATGAAACATTTGATAGTTAAGTTTACATTAAATATTTGATAGTTTAGTTTATGTGAAACATTTGATAGTTTAGTTTACATGAAACGTTTGATAGTTTAGTTTACATGAAACATTTGATAGTTTAGTTTAAATTAAATATATGATAGTTTAGTTTACATGAAAGATATGATAGTTTAGTTCACATGAAAGATATGATAGTTTAGTTCACGTGAAAGATATGTTAGTTTAGTTCACATGAAAGATATGATAGTTTAGTTCACATGAAAGATATGATAGTTTAGTTCACATGAAAGATATGTTAGTTTAGTTCACATGAAAGATATGATAGTTTAGTTTACATGAAAGATATGATAGTTTAGTTCACATGAAAGATATGATAGTTTAGTTCACATGAAAGATATGATAGTTTAGTTCACATGAAAGATATGATAGTTTAGTTTACATGAAATATATGATAGTTTAGTTTAAATGAAATATATGATAGTTTAGTTTACATGAAACATTTTATAGTTTAGTTTATGTGAAACATTTGATAGTTAAGTTTACATTAAATATTTGATAGTTTAGTTTATGTGAAACATTTGATAGTTTAGTTTACATGAAACGTTTGATAGTTTAGTTTACATGAAACATTTGATAGTTTAGTTTACATGAAATATATGATAGTTTAGTTTAAATTAAATATATGATAGTTTAGTTTACATGAAAGATATGATAGTTTAGTTCACATGAAAGATATGATAGTTTAGTTCACATGAAAGATATGTTAGTTTAGTTCACATGAAAGATATGATAGTTTAGTTCACATGAAAGATATGATAGTTTAGTTCACATGAAAGATATGTTAGTTTAGTTCACATGAAAGATATGATAGTTTAGTTTACATGAAAGATATGATAGTTTAGTTCACATGAAAGATATGATAGTTTAGTTCACATGAAAGATATGTTAGTTTAGTTCACATGAAAGATATGATAGTTTAGTTCACATGAAAGATATGATAGTTTAGTTCACATGAAAGATATGATAGTTTAGTTCACATGAAAGATATGATAGTTTAGTTCACATGAAAGATATGATAGTTTAGTTCACATGAAAGATATGATAGTTTAGTTCACATGAAAGATATGATAGTTTAGTTCACATGAAAGATATGTTAGTTTAGTTCACATGAAAGATATGATAGTTTAGTTTACATGAAAGATATGATAGTTTAGTTCACATGAAAGATATGATAGTTTAGTTCACATGAAAGATATGATAGTTTAGTTCACATGAAAGATATGATAGTTTAGTTTACATGAAATATATGATAGTTTAGTTTAAATGAAATATATGATAGTTTAGTTTACATGAAACATTTTATAGTTTAGTTTACATGAAATATATGATAGTTTAGTTTACATGAAATATATGATAGTTTAGTTTACATGAAAGATATGATAGTTTAGTTTACATGAAACATTTGATAGTTTAGTTTACATGAAACATTTGATAGTTAAGTTTACATTAAATATTTGATAGTTTAGTTTATGTGAAACATTTGATAGTTTAGTTTACATGAAACGTTTGATAGTTTAGTTTACATGAAACATTTGATAGTTTAGTTTACATGAAATATATGATAGTTTAGTTTAAATTAAATATATGATAGTTTAGTTTACATGAAAGATATGATAGTTTAGTTCACATGAAAGATATGATAGTTTAGTTTACATGAAACATTTGATAGTTTAGTTTACATGAAATATATGATAGTTTAGTTCACATGAAAGATATGATAGTTTAGTTCACATGAAAGATATGTTAGTTTAGTTCACATGAAAGATATGATAGTTTAGTTTACATGAAAGATATGATAGTTTAGTTCACATGAAAGATATGATAGTTTAGTTCACATGAAAGATATGATAGTTTAGTTCACATGAAAGATATGATAGTTTAGTTTACATGAAATATATGATAGTTTAGTTTAAATGAAATATATGATAGTTTAGTTTACATGAAACATTTTATAGTTTAGTTTACATGAAATATATGATAGTTTAGTTTACATGAAATATATGATAGTTTAGTTTACATGAAAGATATGATAGTTTAGTTTACATGAAACATTTGATAGTTTAGTTTACATGAAACATTTGATAGTTAAGTTTACATTAAATATTTGATAGTTTAGTTTATGTGAAACATTTGATAGTTTAGTTTACATGAAACGTTTGATAGTTTAGTTTACATGAAACATTTGATAGTTTAGTTTACATGAAATATATGATAGTTTAGTTTAAATTAAATATATGATAGTTTAGTTTACATGAAAGATATGATAGTTTAGTTCACATGAAAGATATGATAGTTTAGTTCACATGAAAGATATGTTAGTTTAGTTCACATGAAAGATATGATAGTTTAGTTCACATGAAAGATATGATAGTTTAGTTCACATGAAAGATATGTTAGTTTAGTTCACATGAAAGATATGATAGTTTAGTTTACATGAAAGATATGATAGTTTAGTTCACATGAAAGATATGATAGTTTAGTTCACATGAAAGATATGATAGTTTAGTTCACATGAAAGATATGATAGTTTAGTTTACATGAAATATATGATAGTTTAGTTTAAATGAAATATATGATAGTTTAGTTTACATGAAACATTTTATAGTTTAGTTTACATGAAATATATGATAGTTTAGTTTACATGAAATATATGATAGTTTAGTTTACATGAAAGATATGATAGTTTAGTTTACATGAAACATTTGATAGTTTAGTTTACATGAAACATTTGATAGTTAAGTTTACATTAAATATTTGATAGTTTAGTTTATGTGAAACATTTGATAGTTTAGTTTACATGAAACGTTTGATAGTTTAGTTTACATGAAACATTTGATAGTTTAGTTTACATGAAATATATGATAGTTTAGTTTAAATTAAATATATGATAGTTTAGTTTACATGAAAGATATGATAGTTTAGTTCACATGAAAGATATGATAGTTTAGTTCACATGAAAGATATGTTAGTTTAGTTCACATGAAAGATATGATAGTTTAGTTCACATGAAAGATATGATAGTTTAGTTCACATGAAAGATATGTTAGTTTAGTTCACATGAAAGATATGATAGTTTAGTTTACATGAAAGATATGATAGTTTAGTTCACATGAAAGATATGATAGTTTAGTTCACATGAAAGATATGATAGTTTAGTTCACATGAAAGATATGATAGTTTAGTTTAAATGAAATATATGATAGTTTAGTTTACATGAAACATTTTATAGTTTAGTTTACATGAAATATATGATAGTTTAGTTTACATGAAATATATGATAGTTTAGTTTACATGAAAGATATGATAGTTTAGTTTACATGAAACATTTGATAGTTTAGTTTACATGAAACATTTGATAGTTTAGTTTACATGAAACATTTGATAGTTAAGTTTACATTAAATATTTGATAGTTTAGTTTATGTGAAACATTTGATAGTTTAGTTTACATGAAACATTTGATAGTTTAGTTTACATGAAACATTTGATAGTTTAGTTTACATGAAATATATGATAGTTTAGTTTAAATTAAATATATGATAGTTTAGTTTACATGAAAGATATGATAGTTTAGTTTACATGAAAGATTTGATAGTTTAGTTTACGTGAAACATTTGATAGTTTAGTTAACATGAAACATTTGATAGTTTAGTTTACATGAAACATTTGATAGTTTAGTTTACGTGAAACATTTGATAGTTTAGTTTACATGAAACATTTGATAGTTTAGTTTACATGAAACATTTGATAGTTTAGTTTACATGAAACATTCGATAGTTTTCTATTGTCATGTCAAGTCTCTTATGAAGTTTAATCTTGTTTTAACTTCCTCTTACACATTAGTTGCTAATGATTGTTTCATGAACTGATTGATTTGTTATCAGGACAGTTATCTTATAGTTATCTGATAGTTATCTGATAGTTATCTTATAGTTATCTGATAGTTATCTGATAGTTATCTGATAGTTATCTTATAGTTATCTTATATTTATCTGATAGTTATCTGATAGTTATCTTATAGTTATCTTATAGTTATCTGATAGTTATCTGAAAGTTATCTGACAGTTATCTTATAGTTATCTTATAGTTATCTGATAGTTATCTGATAGTTATCTTATAGTTATCTTATAGTTATCTGATAGTTATCTGATAGTTATCTGATAGTTATCTGATAGTTATCTGACAGTTATCTTATAGTTATCTGATAGTAATCTGACAGTTATCTTATAGTTATCTTATAGTTATCTGATAGTTATCTTATAGTTATCTTATAGTTATCTGATAGTTATCTGACAGTTATCTTATAGTTATCTGACAGTTATCTTATAGTTATCTGATAGTTATCTGATAGTTATCTTATAGTTATCTTATAGTTATCTGACAGTTATCTGATAGTTATCTGATAGTTATCTTATAGTTATCTGATAGTTATCTGACAGTTATCTGATAGTTATCTGATAGTTATCTTATAGTTATCTGACAGTTATCTGATAGTTATCTTATAGTTATCTTATAGTTATCTTATAGTTATCTGATAGTTATCTGACAGTTATCTTATAGTTATCTTATAGTTATCTGATAGTTATCTTATAGTTATCTTATAGTTATCTGATAGTTATCTGATAGTTATCTGACAGTTATCTTATAGTTATCTGATAGTAATCTGACAGTTATCTTATAGTTATCTTATAGTTATCTGATAGTTATCTTATAGTTATCTTATAGTTATCTGATAGTTATCTGACAGTTATCTTATAGTTATCTGACAGTTATCTTATAGTTATCTGATAGTTATCTGATAGTTATCTTATAGTTATCTTATAGTTATCTGACAGTTATCTGATAGTTATCTGATAGTTATCTTATAGTTATCTGATAGTTATCTGACAGTTATCTGATAGTTATCTTATAGTTATCTTATAGTTATCTGATAGTTATCTTATAGTTATCTTATAGTTATCTGATAGTTATCTGACAGTTATCTTATAGTTATCTGATAGTTATCAGGACAGTTATCTTATAGTTATCTGACAGTTATCAGGACAGTTATCTTATAGTTATCTGATAGTTATCTGATAGTTATCTTATAGTTATCTGATAGTTATCTGACAGTTATCTTATAGTTATCTGAGTGTTATCTGATAGTTATCTGATAGTTATCTGACAGTTATCTTATATTTATCTTATAGTTATCTGATAGTTATCTGATAGTTATCTTATAGTTATCTGATATTTATCTGACAGTTATCTTATAGTTATCTTATAGTTATCTGATAGTTATCTGATAGTTATCTTATAGTTATCTGATAGTTATCTGACAGTTATCTTATAGTTATCTTATAGTTATCTGATAGTTATCTTATAGTTATCTGATAGTTATCTGACAGTTATCTTATAGTTATCTGATAGTTATCTGACAGTTATCTGATAGTTATCTGATAGTTATCTTATAGTTATCTGATAGTTATCTGATAGTTATCTGACAGTTATCTTATAGTTATCTGATAGTTATCTGACAGTTATCTTATAGTTATCTTATAGTTATCTGATAGTTATCTGACAGTTATCTTATAGTTATCTGATAGTTATCTGATAGTTATGTGATAGTTATCTGATAGTTATCTTATAGTTATCTAATAGTTATCTGATAGTTATGTGATAGTTATGTGATAGTTATCTGATAGTTATCTGATAGTTATCTGATAGTTATCTGACAGTTATGTGATAGTTATCTGATAGTTATCTGATAGTTATCTGATAGTTATCTGATAGTTATCTGATAGTTATCTGACAGTTATGTGATAGTTATCTGATAGTTATGTGATAGTTATCTGATAGTTATGTGATAGTTATGTGATAGTTATGTGATAGTTATCTGATAGTTATCTGATAGTTATCTTATAGTTATTTGATAGTTATCTGATAGTTATCTGATAGTTATCTGATAGTTATCTTATAGTTATCTGATAGTTATCTGACAGTTATCTTATAGTTATCTTATAGTTATCTGATAGTTATCTGATAGTTATCTGACAGTTATCTTATAGTTATCTGATAGTTATCTGATAGTTATGTGATAGTCATCTGATAGTTATCTTATAGTTATCTAATAGTTATCTGATAGTTATGTGATAGTTATCTGATAGTTATCTGATAGTTATGTGATAGTCATCTGATAGTTATCTTATAGTTATCTAATAGTTATCTGATAGTTATGTGATAGTTATCTGATAGTTATCTGATAGTTATCTGATAGTTATGTGATAGTTATGTGATAGTTATGTGATAGTTATCTGATAGTTATCTTATAGTTATTTGATAGTTATCTGATAGTTATCTGATAGTTATCTTATAGTTATCTGATAGTTATCTGATAGTTATCTGATAGTTATCTGATAGTTATCTTATAGTTATCTTATAGTTATGTGATAGTTATCTGATAGTTATCTGATAGTTATCTGATAGTTATCTTGTAGTTATCTGATAGTTATGTGATAGTTATGTGATAGTTATCTGATAGTTATGTGATAGTTATGTGATAGTTATGTGATAGTTATCTGATAGTTATGTGATAGTTATGTGATAGTTATCTGATAGTTATCTGATAGTTATCTGATAGTTATGTGATAGTTATGTGATAGTTATGTGATAGTTATGTGATAGTTATGTGATAGTTATCTGATAGTTATCTGATAGTTATGTGATAGTTATGTGATAGTTATGTGATAGTTATGTGATAGTTATCTGATAGTTATCTGATAGTTATGTGATAGTTATGTGATAGTTATCTGATAGTTATCTGATAGTTATCTGATAGTTATCTGATAGTTATCTGATAGTTATCTGATAGTTATCTGATAGTTATGTGATAGTTATCTGATAGTTATCTGATAGTTATCTGATAGTTATCTGATAGTTATCTGATAGTTATCTGATAGTTATCTCCTGCTTCAGCCACTTGTTCTACTTTGACATCTTTTCTTCTGTGAATCTTGTGACTTGAAGGTAAAAAGTCTCAGGAGATGAAAGATTTGATTGATTTTGAGCAGAAATATGTTTGACTTTCACACACTTTATTATTTTCTTCAAACTAACTTCATAAAAGCCTCACAATAAAGAACGACTTGATTTGATCTGCGTTCGTTTTAACTGTAGTTTTGACAGAAGAGTTTTGATCGACAATCAAAGTTCCATGAGATCCTCAGACGTTCATGTTGGACTCCAGGTCCAGACTGTAGCCCCGCCCCTCAGCCCCGCCCCTTAGCCCCGCCCCGTAGCCCCGCCCCTTAGCCCCGCCCCTTACAGCGATGACGTCATAACAATAAGTTCGTTCACAAAGATCATCTCTTCAAACACGCGCGACTCGTCAACAAACAAATATCCTCGTTGAAAACCTGCTTTAACAACAAATCAAAGATAAAAATAACATGATCTGATGAACTCATGACGTATTGATCTGATGAACTCATGACGTATTGATCTGATGAACTCATGACGTATTGATCTGATGAACTCATGACGTATTGATCTGATGAACTCATGACGTATTGATCTGATGAACTCATGACGTATTGATCTGATGAACTCATGATGTATTGATCTGATGAACTCATGACGTATTGATCTGATGAACTCATGACGTATTGATCTGATGAACTCATGACGTATTGATCTGATGAACTCATGACGTATTGATCTGATGAACTCATGATGTATTGATCTGATGAACTCATGACGTATTGATCTGATGAACTCATGACGTATTGATCTGATGAACTCATGACGTATTGATCTGATGAACTCATGATGTATTGATCTGATGAACTCATGACGTATTGATCTGATGAACTCATGATGTATTGATCTGATGAACTCATGACGTATTGATCTGATGAACTCATGACGTATTGATCTGATGAACTCATGATGTATTGATCTGATGAACTCATGATGTATTGATCTGATGAACTCATGATGTATTGATCTGATGAACTCATGACGTATTGATCTGATGAACTCATGACGTATTGATCTGATGAACTCATGACGTATTGATCTGATGAACTCATGACGTATTGATCTGATGAACTCATGATGTATTGATCTGATGAACTCATGACGTATTGATCTGATGAACTCATGACGTATTGATCTGATGAACTCATGACGTATTGATCTGATGAACTCATGACGTATTGATCTGATGAACTCATGACGTATTGATCTGATGAACTCATGACGTATTGATCTGATGAACTCATGACGTATTGATCTGATGAACTCATGATGTATTGATCTGATGAACTCATGATGTATTGATCTGATGAACTCATGATGTATTGATCTGATGAACTCATGACGTATTGATCTGATGAACTCATGACGTATTGATCTGATGAACTCATGATGTATTGATCTGATGAACTCATGACGTATTGATCTGATGAACTCATGATGTATTGATCTGATGAACTCATGACGTATTGATCTGATGAACTCATGATGTATTGATCTGATGAACTCATGACGTATTGATCTGATGAACTCATGACGTATTGATCTGATGAACTCATGACGTATTGATCTGATGAACTCATGACGTATTGATCTGATGAACTCATGATGTATTGATCTGATGAACTCATGATGTATTGATCTGATGAACTCATGACGTATTGATCTGATGAACTCATGACGTATTGATCTGATGAACTCATGACGTATTGATCTGATGAACTCATGACGTATTGATCTGATGAACTCATGACGTATTGATCTGATGAACTCATGATGTATTGATCTGATGAACTCATGATGTATTGATCTGATGAACTCATGATGTATTGATCTGATGAACTCATGACGTATTGATCTGATGAACTCATGACGTATTGATCTGATGAACTCATGATGTATTGATCTGATGAACTCATGACGTATTGATCTGATGAACTCATGATGTATTGATCTGATGAACTCATGACGTATTGATCTGATGAACTCATGACGTATTGATCTGATGAACTCATGACGTATTGATCTGATGAACTCATGACGTATTGATCTGATGAACTCATGACGTATTGATCTGATGAACTCATGATGTATTGATCTGATGAACTCATGACGTATTGATCTGATGAACTCATGATGTATTGATCTGATGAACTCATGATGTATTGATCTGATGAACTCATGACGTATTGATCTGATGAACTCATGATGTATTGATCTGATGAACTCATGATGTATTGATCTGATGAACTCATGACGTATTGATCTGATGAACTCATGATGTATTGATCTGATGAACTCATGATGTATTGATCTGATGAACTCATGATGTATTGATCTGTTGAACTCATGATGTATTGATCTGATGAACTCATGACGTATTGATCTGATGAACTCATGATGTATTGATCTGATGAACTCATGATGTATTGATCTGATGAACTCATGACGTATTGATCTGATGAACTCATGATGTATTGATCTGATGAACTCATGACGTATTGATCTGATGAACTCATGACGTATTGATCTGATGAACTCATGACGTATTGATCTGATGAACTCATGACGTATTGATCTGATGAACTCATGACTTATTGATCTGATTAACTCATGACGTATTGATCTGATGAACTCATGACTTATTGATCTGATGAACTCATGACTTATTGATCTGATGAACTCATGACGTATTGATCTGATGAACTCATGACGTATTGATCTGTTGAACTCATGACGTATTGATCTGATGAACTCATGACGTATTGATCTGATGAACTCATGACGTATTGATCTGATGAACTCATGACGTATTGATCTGATGAACTCATGACGTATTGATCTGATGAACTCATGATGTATTGATCTGATGAACTCATGACGTATTGATCTGATGAACTCATGATGTATTGATCTGATGAACTCATGACGTATTGATCTGATGAACTCATGACGTATTGATCTGATGAACTCATGACGTATTGATCTGATGAACTCATGACGTATTGATCTGATGAACTCATGACTTATTGATCTGATTAACTCATGACGTATTGATCTGATGAACTCATGACTTATTGATCTGATGAACTCATGACTTATTGATCTGATGAACTCATGACGTATTGATCTGATGAACTCATGACTTATTGATCTGATGAACTCATGACTTATTGATCTGATTAACTCATGACGTATTGATCTGATGAACTCATGACTTATTGATCTGATGAACTCATGACGTATTGATCTGTTGAACTCATGACGTATTGATCTGATGAACTCATGACGTATTGATCTGATGAACTCATGACGTATTGATCTGATGAACTCATGACGTATTGATCTGATGAACTCATGACGTATTGATCTGATGAACTCATGACATATTGATCTGATGAACTCATGACGTATTGATCTGATGAACTCATGACGTATTGATCTGATGAACTCATGACGTATTGATCTGATGAACTCATGACATATTGATCTGATGAACTCATGACGTATTGATCTGATGAACTCATGACGTATTGATCTGATGAACTCATGACGTATTGATTCATCTCTTTGGCGACGTGAACTTTGACCTTTGAAGCGTCTCTGCTGCTGTTCTTCAGGGTCACAACAGGGTGACGTGAACTTTGACCTTTGAAGCGTCTCTGCTGCTGTTCTTCAGGGTCACAACAGGACGTGAAGGTATCTTCGTACTCGTCGTGTGAAGCTCCTGAATCTGCCGAGTCATGGCTGACGTTCTGAAGCCTCCGGGTTTGTTGCGTCTCTGGAGATGTTCGGCTGAAGGTTCCACAAATACACGAGTCTCGTAGTTTCATGTGTTCTTGGAATCAAGTCACGTCTGCTGTGACCTTGACTTCACTTTGACAAACTTCTAGTTGTTCGTGAGGAGCTTCAGTCGTGATCG
>NC_141824.1:864435-876935 GCF_982586985.1 Callionymus lyra | reverse complement strand
GCGTGGATCTGGGAGACGTGGCGACAGCTTTATCGGTTCCGAGCAGGCGGGTCCGTGGCTTCCTCACGTCTCTGAGGCTCTGGATCGAGGTCACCAGACGGATCTGTTGCTTCCACTGGAGGCGACGCTCGACACAGATGGACGGAGACGAGACGACGCTCGTGGAACCATCAGCACGACATGAAGACGTTTGGAAGAAGAGACGTCTATAGATCGAAGGATCAGGAAATGTTGACGCAGTTTTTACTCCATGACAGACGAAGATAATACTTTGATCATGTATCGTTTTATTTGCGTGAAATGATCCAAACACGTCTATGAACTTCAGGATCATTGGACTTTATTGATCTAGAGATGATTGATGAAGTCTATCCTTCGTTGAGGATGTTTACGGCGAGATTTTCACGATGAGATGTTTACGACGAGATGTTTATGACGAGATGGTCACGACGAGATGTTCACGACAAGATGTTTATGACGAGATGTTTACAACGAGATGTTCACGACAAGATGTTTATGACGAGATGTTCACGATGAGATGTTTACGACGAGATGTTGACGACGAGATGTTTATGACGAGATGTTTATGACGAGATGGTCACGACGAGATGTTCACGACAAGATGTTTATGACGAGATGTTTACAACGAGATGTTCACGACAAGATGTTTATGACGAGATGGTCACGACGAGATGTTCACGACAAGATGTTTATGACGAGATGTTCACGATGAGATGTTTACGACGAGATGTTGACGACGAGATGTTTATGACGAGATGTTTATGACGAGATGGTCACGACGAGATGTTCACGACAAGATGTTTATGACGAGATGTTTACAACGAGATGTTCACGATGAGATGTTCACGACGAGATGTTTATGACGAGATGGTCACGACGAGATGTTCACGATGAGATGTTCACGACAAGATGTTTATGACGAGATGTTTACAACGAGATGTTCACGACGAGATGTTCACGACGAGATGTTTATGACGAGATGTTCACGACGAGATGTTCACGACGAGATGGTCACGACGAGATGTTTATGACGAGATGGTCACGACAAGATGTTTATGACGAGATGGTCACGACGAGATGTTTATGACGAGATGGTCACGACGAGATGTTGACGACGAGATGTTCACGGCGAGATGTTTATGACGAGATGTTCACGATGAGATGTTTATGACGAGATGTTGACGACGAGATGTTGACGACGAGATGTTCACGGCGAGATGGTCACGACGAGATGTTCACGACGAGATGGTCACGACGAGATGTTCACGACAAGATGTTTATGACGAGATGTTTACAACGAGATGTTGACGACGAGATGTTGACGACGAGATGTTCACGGCGAGATGGTCACGACGAGATGTTCACGACAAGATGTTTATGACGAGATGTTTACAACGAGATGTTGACGACGAGATGTTCACGACGAGATGTTTATGACGAGATGTTCACGACAAGATGTTTATGACGAGATGTTGACGACGAGATGTTCACGGCGAGATGGTCACGACGAGATGTTCACGACGAGATGTTCACGGCGAGATGTTCACGGCGAGATGTTCACGACGAGATGTTCACGACAAGATGTTCATGACGAGATGTTCACGGCGAGATGTTCACGACAAGATGTTCACGGCGAGATGTTCACGGCGAGATGTTCACGACAAGATGTTCATGACGAGATGTTCACGACGAGATGTTCACGACAAGATGTTTATGACGAGATGGTCACGACGAGATGTTCACGACGAGATGTTCACGGCGAGATGTTCACGACAAGATGTTCATGACGAGATGTTTACGACGAGATGTTCACGACGAGATGTTTACGACGAGATGTTCACGACGAGATGTTCACGACGAGATGTTCACGACGAGATGTTCACGACGAGATGTTCACGGCAAGATGGTCACAACGAGATGTTCACGACGAGATGTTCACGGCAAGATGGTCACGACGAGATGTTTACGACGAGATGTTCACGACGGGATGTTCACGATGAGATGGTCACGACGAGATGGTCACGACGAGATGTTCACGGCAAGATGGTCACGACGAGATGTTTACGACGAGATGTTCACGTCGAGATGTTCACGACGAGATGGTCACGACGAGATGTTCACGGCAAGATGGTCACGACGAGATGTTTACGACGAGATGGTCACGACGAGATGTTCACGATGAGATGTTCACGACAAGATGTTTATGACGAGATGTTTACAACGAGATCTTGACGACGAGATGTTCACGGCGAGATGTTTATGACGAGATGTTCACGACGAGATGTTCACGACGAGATGGTCACGACGAGATGTTTATGACGAGATGGTCACGACGAGATGTTTATGACGAGATGGTCACGACGAGATGTTTATGACGAGATGGTCACGACGAGATGTTGACGACGAGATGTTGACGACGAGATGTTGATGATGAGATGTTGACGACGAGATATTCACGACGAGATGGTCACGACGAGATGTTCACGATGAGATGTTCACGACAAGATGTTTATGACGAGATGTTCACGACGAGATGTTCACGACGAGATGTTCACGACGAGATGTTCACGACGAGATGTTCACGGCAAGATGGTCACGACGAGATGTTTACGACGAGATGGTCACGACGAGATGTTCACGACGAGATGTTCACGAAGAGATGTTTACGACGAGATGTTCACGATGAGATGTTCACGACGAGATGTTCACGACGAGATGTTCACGACGAGATGTTCACGACGAGATGTTCACGACGAGATGTTCACGACGAGATGTTCACGACGAGATGTTCACGGCAAGATGGTCACGACGAGATGTTTACGACGAGATGGTCACGACGAGATGTTCACGACGAGATGTTCACGGCAAGATGGTCACGACGAGATGTTTACGACAAGATGTTCACGACGGGATGTTCACGGCGAGATGTTCACGATGAGATGGTCACGACGAGATGTTCACGACGAGATGTTCACGGTGAGATGTTTATGACGAGATGGTCACGACGAGATGTTGACGACGAGATGTTGACGACGAGATGTTGATGATGAGATGTTGACGACGAGATGTTCACGACGAGATGGTCACGACGAGATGTTTATGACGAGATGGTCACGACGAGATGTTTATGACGAGATGTTCACGACGAGATGTTCATGACGAGATGGTCACGACGAGATGTTTATGACGAGATGGTCACGACGAGATGTTCACGACGAGATGGTCACGACGAGATGTTCACGATGAGATGTTCACGACAAGATGTTTATGACGAGATGTTCACGACGAGATGTTCACGACGAGATGTTCATGACGAGATGTTTATGACGAGATGGTCACGACGAGATGTTCACGATGAGATGTTCACGACAAGATGTTTATGACGAGATGTTTACAACGAGATGTTGACGACGAGATGTTCACGGCGAGATTGTCACGAAGAGATGTTCACGACGAGATGGTCACGACGAGATGTTCACGGCGAGATGGTCACGACGAGATGTTCACGGCGAGATGTTCACAACAAGATGTTCATGATGAGATGTTTACGACGAGATGTTCACGACGAGATGTTCACGACGAGATGTTCACGGCAAGATGGTCACAACGAGATGTTCACGACGAGATGGTCACGACGAGATGTTCACGACGAGATGTTTACGACGAGATGTTCGTGACGAGATGTTCACGACGAGATGTTCACGACGAGATGTTCACGGCGAGATGGTCACAACGAGATGTTTACGACGAGATGTTCACGACGAGATGTTCACGACGACATGTTCACGACGAGATGTTCACGGCAAGATGGTCACGACGAGATGTTTACAACGAGATGGTCACGACGAGATGTTCACGACGAGATGTTCACGACGAGATGTTTACGACGAGATGTTCACGATGAGATGTTCACGACGAGATGTTCACGACGAGATGTTCACGACGAGATGTTCACGACGAGATGTTCACGACGAGATGGTCACGACGAGATGTTCACGACGAGATGTTCACGACGAGATGTTTACGACGAGATGTTCACGACGAGATGTTCACGGCAAGATGGTCACAACGAGATGTTTACGACGAGATGTTCACGACGAGATGTTCACGACGAGATGGTCACGACGAGATGTTCACGACGAGATGTTTACGACGAGATGTTCACGACGAGATGTTCACGGCAAGATGGTCACAACGAGATGTTTACGACGAGATGTTCACGACGAGATGTTCACGACGAGATGTTCACGACGAGATGTTCACGACGAGATGTTCACGACGAGATGTTCACGGCAAGATGGTCACGACGAGATGTTTACGACGAGATGTTCACGGCGAGATGTTCACGGCGAGATGTTCACGACGAGATGTTCACGGCAAGATGGTCACGACGAGATGTTTACGACAAGATGTTCACGACGGGATGTTCACGGCGAGATGTTCACGATGAGATGGTCACGACGAGATGTTCACGACGAGATGTTCACGGTGAGATGTTTACGACGAGATGTTCACGACGAGATGTTTACGACGAGATGTTCACGACGGGATGTTCACGACGAGATGTTCACGACGGGATGTTCACGGTGAGATGTTCACGACGAGATGTTCACGACGAGATGTTCCCGACGGGATGTTCACGGTGAGATGTTTACGACGAGATGTTCACGATGAGATGTTTATGACGAGATGTTCACGGCGAGATGTTCACGGCGAGATGTTGACGACGAGATGTTGACGACGAGATGTTCACGATGAGATGTTCACGATGAGATGGTCACGACGAGATGTTCACGACGAGATGTTCACGACAAGATGTTCACGGCGAGATGGTCACGATGAGATGGTCACGACGAGATGTTCACGGCGAGTTTGTCACGACGAGATGTTCACGACGAGATGTTCACGGCAAGATGGTCACGACGAGATGGTCACGACGAGATGTTCACGACGAGATGGTCACGACGAGATGTTCACGGTGAGATGTTTACGACGAGATGTTCACGATGAGATGTTCACGACGAGATGTTCACGACGAGATGTTCACGATGAGATGTTCACGACGAGATGGTCACGACGAGATGTTCACGACGAGATGTTTACGATGAGATGGTCACGATGAGATGTTCACGATGAGATGTTCACGGCGAGATGGTCACGACGAGATGTTCACAACGAGATGTTCACGGCGAGATGGTCACGACGAGATGTTTACGACGAGATGTTTACGACGAGATGTTTACGACGAGATGTTCACGACGAGATGTTCACGATGAGATGTTCACGATGAGATGTTTACGACGAGATGTTCACGACGAGATGTTCACGATGAGATGTTCACGACAAGATGTTGACGACGAGATGTTCACGACGAGATGTTCACGACGAGATGTTCACGACGAGATGTTCACGATGAGATGTTCACGATGAGATGGTGTCGACGAGATGTTCACGACGAGATGTTCACGACGAGATATTCACGATGAGATGTTCACGACGAGATGTTTACAATGGGATGGTCACGACAAGATGTTCACGGCGAGATGGTCACGATGAGATGTTCACGACGAGATGTTCACGGCGAGATTGTCACGACGAGATGGTCACAACGAGATGTTCACGACGAGATGTTCACGGCAAGATGTTCACGACGAGATGTTTATGACGAGATGTTCACGACGAGATGTTTACGACGAGATGTTCACGATGAGATGTTCACGACGAGATGTTCACGACGAGATGTTCACGATGAGATGTTCACGACGAGATGGTCACGACGAGATGTTCACGACGAGATGTTTACGATGAGATGGTCACGACAAGATGTTCACGGCGAGATGGTCACGATGAGATGTTCACGACGAGATGTTCACGGCGAGATGGTCACGACGAGATGGTCACAACGAGATGGTCACGAAAAGATGTTCACGACGAGATGTTCACGACGAGATGTTCACGACAAGATGTTTATGACGAGATGTTCACGACGAGATGTTGACGACGAGATGTTCACGACGAGATGTTGACGACGAGATGTTCATGACGAGATGTTCACAACGAGATGTTCACGACGAGATGTTTACAATGAGATGGTTACGACGAGATGTTGATGACGAGATGTTCACGATGAGATGTTGACGACGAGATGTTGACGACGAGATGTTCACGACGAGATGTTGACGACGAGATGTTGACGACGAGATGTTGACGACGAGATGTTCACGACGAGATGTTGACGACGAGATGTTCATGACGAGATGTTCACAACGAGATGTTCACGACGAGATGTTTACAATGAGATGGTTACGACGAGATGTTGATGACGAGATGTTCACGATGAGATGTTGACGACGAGATGTTGACGACGAGATGTTCACGACGAGATGTTGACGACGAGATGTTCACGACGAGATGTTCACGATGAGATGTTCACGACGAGATGTTTACAATGAGATGGTTACGACGAGATGTTGATGACGAGATGTTCACGACGAGATGTTTACAATGAGATGGTTACGACGAGATGTTGACGACGAGATGTTCACGACGAGATGTTCACGACGAGATGTTCACGACGAGATGTTCACGACGAGATGTTCACGATGAGATGTTCACGACGAGATGTTTACAATGAGATGGTTACGACGAGATGTTGACGACGAGATGTTCACGACGAGATGTTCACGACGAGATGTTCACGATGAGATGTTCACGACGAGATGTTTACAATGAGATGTTCACGACAAGATGTTCACGACGAGATGTTGACGACAAGAGGTTCACGACAAGATGTCCATGATGAGATGTTCACGACGAGATGTCCATGATGAGATGTTCACGACGAGATGTTCACGACGAGATGTTCACAACGAGATGGTTACGACGAGATGTTCACGACAAGATGTTCACGACGAGATGTTGACGACAAGAGGTTCACGACGAGATGTTGACGACGAGATGTTCACGACAAGATGTCCATGATGAGATGTTGATGACGAGATGTTGACGACGAGATGTTGAAGACGAGATGTTGGCGACGAGATGTCCATGATGAGATGTTGACGACGAGATGTTGAAGACGAGATGTTGAAGACGAGATGTTGACGACGAGATGTTGAAGCAAGATGTTGATGATGAGATGTTGACGACGAGATGTTGACGACGAGATGTTGATGATGAGATGTTGACGACGAGATGTTCACGACGAGATGTTCACGACGAGATGTTCACGACGAGATGTCCATGATGAGATGTTTATGACGAGATGTTCACGCCGAGATGTTCGCGACGAGATGTTCTCATGTGGACAATCACAGGAACAAACTCAAGCTGGTGTCGCAGGTTATTGTTGTTGAGTCGAACAATATCAATACATAAGATTCAAGACGTGATGATTTTCTTCACCGAGAAGGTCTTGGTTTGAAAGAACTTTGTCTGTTTATCTCCAACACATGAAGTTCGTCAGTGACGACTTTAAAGCACCACAACCTGTTGTTACACGACTGATGTTGGATCCTGAAGGTTCTTGTTCCAGGAGTTCAAGGGTCAGCAGTGGATAAATGTGTTTCTCACTCACACACCTGAAGCTTCAGACTCACCTGGACCAGCAGGTGTGTTTGTTGTGTTTGTGTGTTACTTGACTTTACACTCGTCAGGTCTTCAGTGTTGAACATGAAACAAATGAAACTGGAATTAAAACAATTTCACACGATTATAACGACAGACTCTCAAATCCGGCCTTTGATGATGATAATTAACGATTGTTGTGTCTGTGGCGTCGACATCTGCTGTGATCGTGACACTCGTTGTTTCGCTGCTGGTGAGAGATTCTGTGGAATTAAATCAATTAAACACTCGTGCCAGAGAAGTCTCTGCGTGATCGCACTTGATCTGAGATCACTCATGAAATCACTGCTTGTTCCAGCACTCTGGCGCCGGAACCTCCTCCAATCTCTACACCTTATTTCAACTTGTTGTCAGATTCACATGAACAGAACCATCAACACATCTTCACATAAACAGAACCATCAACACATCCTCACATGAACAGAACCATCAACACATCTTCACATAAACAGAACCATCAACACATCTTCACATGAACAGAACCATCAACACATCTTCACATAAACAGAACCATCAACACATCTTCACATAAACAGAACCATCAACACATCTTCACATGAACAGAACCATCAACACATCTTCACATGAACAGAACCATCAACACATCTTCACATAAACAGAACCATCAACACATCTTCACATAAACAGAACCATCAACACATCTTCACATGAACAGAACCATCAACACATCTTCACATAAACAGAACCATCAACACATCTTCACATAAACAGAACCATCAACACATCTTCACATGAACAGAACCATCAACACATCTTCACATAAACAGAACCATCAACACATCTTCACATAAACAGAACCATCAACACATCTTCACATAAACAGAACCATCAACACATCTTCACATAAACAGAACCATCAACACATCTTCACATAAACAGAACCATCAACACATCTTCACATAAACAGAACCATCAACACATCTTCACATGAACAGAACCATCAACACATCTTCACATAAACAGAACCATCAACACATCTTCACATGAACAGAACCATCAACACATCTTCACATGAACAGAACCATCAACACATCTTCACATAAACAGAACCATCAACACATCTTCACATGAACAGAACCATCAACACATCTTCACATAAACAGAACCATCAACACATCTTCACATAAACAGAACCATCAACACATCCTCACATGAACAGAACCATCAACACATCTTCACATGAACAGAACCATCAACACATCTTCACATAAACAGAACCATCAACACATCTTCACATAAACAGAACCATCAACACATCTTCACATAAACAGAACCATCAACACATCTTCACATAAACAGAACCATCAACACATCTTCACATAAACAGAACCATCAACACATCTTCATATGAACAGAACCATCAACACATCCTCACATGAACAGAACCATCAACACATCTTCACATGAACAGAACCATCAACACATCTTCACATAAACAGAACCATCAACACATCTTCACATAAACAGAACCATCAACACATCTTCACATAAACAGAACCATCAACACATCTTCACATAAACAGAACCATCAACACATCTTCACATAAACAGAACCATCAACACATCTTCACATAAACAGAACCATCAACACATCTTCATATGAACAGAACCATCAACACATCTTCACATGAACAGAACCATCAACACATCTTCACATAAACAGAACCATCAACACATCTTCACATAAACAGAACCATCAACACATCTTCACATAAACAGAACCATCAACACATCCTCACATGAACAGAACCATCAACACATCTTCACATGAACAGAACCATCAACACATCCTCACATGAACAGAACCATCAACACATCCTCACATGAACAGAACCATCAACACATCTTCACATAAACAGAACCATCAACACATCTTCACATGAACAGAACCATCAACACATCTTCACATGAACAGAACCATCAACACATCTTCACATAAACAGAACCATCAACATAACTTCACATAATGGTGTTGTTTGACACGATTAATTCTCTTGTGTCTCCTGCTCCTCAAATCACGCCGGTCTTCTGTGAAGCTGACAGCAATGATTGTTGAGATTTTTCATTGACAAAATTAAATTGATCAAAGAGAAAATCTACTACTGTCCCTACTGTCTCTGAGCCCCTCTCCTCCTCTTGGTCCTCCTTCACTGCTGTATCTTTGGGTGATATTTCATCACTAGTGAACAAGATAAAACCCTCCTCTTGCTCAGATGACGTCCTTCCATGTAGGCTTTTTATCAAAGTATTTGATGTAATTGGCCCCTGAGTTACCAATATGGTGAACCTCTCCCTTTCCACAGGGGTTTTTAATGCATTTAAACCATTGTGGAGCCTCTGCTCAAAAAACCAGGCTTAGACCCAACTGACCTCAGTCATTTCAGGCCTATTTCTAAGCTCTCTTTCTTGTCCAAGATCTTGGAGAAGGTTGTGTCTGAGCAGCTGTTCCTGGATCAGAGCGACATCCATGAGAAGTTTCAGTCTGGCTTCCATAAACATCTACATCTTACTGAAGGTGTCCAGTGACATCATGATGTTCTGGTTCTGTTTTCTTTACTTTGCTCTCTTTGAGTCTGTGAAGCTCATGTTCTAAAGTGAACTGATGAGTGTGTCTTTGTAAATGTACATCTGCCTTAAAAACATGTTTATTTTATCTTCCCGTCTGTTCGTTAAACTTCTGATCGAGTCAAACATTTCTCTCCGACCCACGGAAGTTAACAAAAGAATCTTGTCCTGATTCGCATCAATAAAGATCTCGTCCGACAAATCGATTCTTGACGTCGTAATTCAAGGATAAAGATCATGAAGCGAGTCCGAGGCTTCAGTCCAACTAGAAGATCAGCCCTGAAGCCTCACGAGACCAGAACCAGGTCACGAGCAAGAGCTTCACCGAACCAGAACCAGAGAGAAACACAGGCGAGGAAACGGATCAGGATTGATAGGTTGACGTGAGAAGAAACGTCTTTATTTAGTTGTTCACCTGACGGAGATGTTGGTGAAGCTTCAACACGGAGAGAAACAAGATCCTCTGGTGTGAGTTTAATGATGTTACATTTTCAACAACACAGGTTTATTTTTTCATCTTTAGAACCAAATGTGTCGATAAAACGATCGTTATCTTGTTGTTATCGTATCAGAGACTCCAGAGAGAACCTGATGGTTGAGAAGCAGCAGCGAATAAAAAAGCTCTTGGAAGGAATAAAAAAGATGAAAGCTTCACAACTCTATCCACTCTTCTCGCTTCTCCTCCGTCAGCACTTCACAAGTTTCCATTATTATCCCACGTTCGCACCAGACGGAGAAACTGAGTCCGTGTGACCTTTTCTTAAGAATCTACCGTCGCACAAACATGCAGTCAAAGAGAAGATCTCAACGTTTAGATGAACCTTTCATGGCTGATGGTTACAGGACAACAACACAAACACAACAACACAAACACAACAACACTAGACAAACACAACAACACAAGAGAAACACAATGACACAAGACAAACACAACAACACAAGAGAAACACAATGACACAAGACAAACACAACAACACAAGAGAAACACAATGACACAAGACAAACACAACAACACAAGAGAAACACAATGACACAAGACAAACACAACAACACTAGACAAACACAACAACACAAGAGAAATGCAACAACACAAGACAAACACAACAACACAAGAGAAACACAATGACACAAGACAAACACAACAATACAAGAAAGACACAACAATACAAGACAAAAACAACAATGCAAGACAAACACAACAACACAAGAGAAACACAATGACACAAGACAAACACAACAACACTAGACAAACACAACAACATAAGAGAAATGCAACAACACAAGACAAACACGACAACACAAGACAAACACAACAACACAAGAGAAATGCAACAACACAAGACAAACACAACAACACAAGACAAACACAACAACACAAGACAAACACAACAACACAATAGAAATGCAACAACACAAGACAAACACAACAACACAAGACAAACACAACAACACAAGACAAACACAACAACACAAGACAAACACAACAACACAAGAGAAATGCAACAACACAAGACAAACACAACAACACAAGACAAACACAACAACACTAGACAAACACAACAACACAAGAGAAATGCAACAACACAAGACAAACACAACAACACAAGACAAACACAACAACACAAGACAAACACAACAACACAAGAGAAACACAATGACACAAGACAAACACAACAACACTAGACAAACACAACAACATAAGAGAAATGCAACAACACAAGACAAACACAACAACACAATACAAACACAAGACAAACACAACAATACAAGACAAACAAAACAACACAACACAAGTACAACAATACAAGAAAGACACAACAATACAAGACAAACACAACAATGCAAGACAAACACAACAACACAAGACAAACACAACAAGACAAACACTACAACACTAGACAAACACAGCAACACAAGACAAACACAGCAACACAAGACAAACACAACAATACAAGAGAAATGCAACAATACAAGACAAACACAACAACACAAGACAAACACAATAACACAAGACCAACACAAGACAAACACAAGAGAAATGCTACAACACAAGACAAACACAACAACACAAGACAAACACAATGACACAAGACAAACACAACAACACAAGACAAACACAACAACACAAGAGAAATGCAACAACACAAGACAAACACAATAACACAAGACAAACACAACAACACAAGACAAACACAATAACACAAGACAAACACAACAACACAAGACAAACACAACAACACAAGACAAACACAACAAGACAAGAGAAA
>NC_141824.1:834435-859435 GCF_982586985.1 Callionymus lyra | reverse complement strand
ACAGTTCTTCAGCGACTGGAGCTCGTGGTGATCGTGGGATGAGGAGACGTTGAGTTTTCTTCGAGCACCGGGTCAGAGACTGATCTGCAGCATGGATTAAAGATCTCGGCATCAAAGGTAGGTTCAGTCCAACACAGCTGGAGGTCATGAAGCGAGCGAGGAAGAGTTGACCACCAGATGGAGGTCGTCTGAGTTGAAGGTCGACTGGGTTGAAGCTCGACTGAGTTGAAGGTCGACTGGGTTGAAGGTCGACTGAGTTGAAGGTTGTCTGAGTTGAAGGTCGTCTGAGTTGAAGGTCGTCTGAGTTGAAGGTCGTCTCCAGAGTCGTGATCTTAGTTACCTTCACTCGCCTCGTTCCCAGTGATTCTAACTAGTGCTGGGGATCATAACTCATGTGTCGTCACGGTGACGAGCTGTAGGTGCTGCAGTGCATCATGGGACTTGGTGTGTCTGATTCGCTGCACAATATTTCTGTCTGGTTGAAAGTAGACTTTTCTCAGAAACACTTTCAAAGACTCAAGTTTTGGCCCTGAATCTAGATGTTACTTTTTCATCGTCTTCAACTTACTTACTTACTAACTTACTAACTTACTTACTAACTTACTAATTTACTTACTTACTAACTTACTTACTTACCAATTTACTTACTTACTTACTAACTTACTAATTTACTTACTTACTAACTTACTTACTTACTAACTTACTTACTTACTTACTTACTAACTTACTTACTTACTAACTTACTTACTTACTTACTAACTACTAACTTACTTACTTACTAACTTACTTACTTACTAACTAACTTACTTAGTTACTAACTTACTTACTGACTTACTTAGTTACTAACTTACTTACTTACTTACTAACTAACTAACTAACTAACTAACTAACTAACTAACTAACTTACTTACTTACTTACTTACTTACTTACTAACTTACTTACTTACTAACTTACTTACTTACTAACTAACTTACTAACTTACTTACTTACTTACTTACTTACTTACTAACTAACTTACTTACTAACTTACTTACTTACTTACTAACTTACTTACTAACTTACTTACTTACTAACTTACTTACTAACTAACTTACTTACTAACTTACTTACTTACTTACTAACTAACTTACTTACTTACTAACTTACTTACTAACTAACTTACTTACTAACTTACTAACTTACTAACTAACTTACTTACTAACTTACTTACTAACTTACTTACTTACTAACTAACTTACTTACTTACTAACTTACTTACTTACTTACTTACTTACTAACTAACTTACTTACTAACTTACTTACTTACTTACTAACTTACTTACTAACTTACTTACTTACTTACATACTTACTAACTTACTTACTAACTAACTTACTTACTAACTTACTTACTTACTAACTTACTTACTTACTTACTAACTAACTTAGTTACTAACTTACTTACTAACTTACTTACTTACTAACTAACTTAGTTACTAACTTACTTACTAACTTACTTACTTACTAACTTACTTACTTACTTACTTACTTACTAACTAACTTACTTACTAACTTACTTACTTACTTACTAACTTACTTACTAACTTACTTACTAACTAACTTACTTACTAACTTACTTACTTACTAACTTACTTACTTACTAACTTACTTACTTACTTACTTACTAACTAACTTAGTTACTAACTTACTTACTAACTTACTTACTTACTAACTAACTTAGTTACTAACTTACTTACTAACTTACTTACTTACTAACTTACTTACTTACTAACTAACTTACTTACTAACTTACTTACTTACTAACTAACTTAGTTACTAACTTACTTACTAACTTACTTACTTTATAACTTACTTACTTACTTACTTACTAACTAACTAACTAACTTACTTCTTCTTCTTCTATCTTGAGACAAACATCATGGCTTCAACATGTGCTTCACAGACTGTAGAAGATAATCCTAGAACCTGAGACGAGAGTATTTTCTTCACTCGATCATCTCTTGTTCAGCTTCAGTCGAGCAGCTTCATCACATTTTCCCGGAGCTTGAAAAGCTGCTTATGAGAATTTATTCTCCTCTTTGTGTGAAACTGGATTATTTTCCTGTTAAATACATCCATAAAAAATGTCCTCAGGAAAACCTCTCATTGAGAAATGTTAGATTATTTAAGTGTTTTTACGTCTTGGATGAAGATGAAAAACAAAGAATCTATTCAAAATATTCTCATTTAGTTCAAGTTGTTTCTCCTGAACGGACGTTAAACACTGAAGTCACATGACCAGAGTTCAAAGTTCACCTTTAACAAAGTGTCATGTGTGTTGGAAGATGATAACAAATATACTTTTCTCATTTTAATTCATCGTCAACTGAATGAAGAAACTTAAATAGACTTTTAATGACTGACACTTTTGCTAATTAGTGTTTCAGCCAAGAAGCTCCAGACGTGTTGCCATAGAAACAAGGCGACAGAAACACAACAGACAGGCGACAGATCCTGGTTTGTGTCGAGAATCACTTTTACTTCATAAAGGATTGATTTGTGTTTTAACATGTAAAGTTCTTCACATGTTTCTCATTTGAGTGTTGCTGGTTCAAAACTTAAACAGCAACTAGTATCAACTCTGGTGTCATTAAACATCAACTAGTATCAACTCTGGTGTCATTAAACATCAACTAGTATCAACTCTGGTGTCATTAAACATCAACTAGTATCAACTCTGGTGTCATTAAACATCAACTAGTATCAACTCTGGTGTCATTAAACATCAACTAGTATCAACTCTGGTGTCATTAAACATCAACTAGTATCAACTCTGGTGTCATTAAACATCAACTAGTATCAACTCTGGTGTCATTAAACATCAACTAGTATCAACTCTGGTGTCATTAAACATCAACTAGTATCAACTCTGTTGTCATTAAACATCAACTAGTATCAACTCTGGTGACATTAAACATCAACTAGTATCAACTCTGGTGTCATTAAACATCGACTAGTATCGACTCTGGTGTCATTAAACATCGACTAGTATCAACTCTGGTGTCATTAAACATCAACTAGTATCAACTCTGGTGTCATTAAACATCAACTAGTATCAACTCTGGTGACATTAAACATCAACTAGTATCAACTCTGGTGTCATTAAACATCAACTAGTATCAACTCTGGTGTCATTAAACATCAACTAGTATCAACTCTGGTGTCATTAAACATCAACTAGTATCAACTCTGGTGTCAATAAACATCAACTAGTATCAACTCTGGTGTCAAGAAACATAAACTAGTATCAACTCTGGTGTCATTAAACATCAACTAGTATCAACTCTGGTGTCATTAAACATCAACTAGTATCAACTCTGGTGTCATTAAACATCAACTAGTATCAACTCTGGTGTCATTAAACATCAACTAGTATCAACTCTGGTGTCATTAAACATCAACTAGTATCAACTCTGGTGTCATTAAACATCAACTAGTATCAACTCTGGTGTCATTAAACATCAACTAGTATCAACTCTGGTGTCATTAAACATCAACTAGTATCAACTCTGGTGTCATTAAACATCAACTAGTATCAACTCTGGTGTCATTAAACATCAACTAGTATCAACTCTGGTGTCATTAAACATCAACTTGTATCAACTCTGGTGTCATTAAACATCAACTAGTATCAACTCTGGTGTCATTAAACATCAACTAGTATCAACTCTGGTGTCATTAAACATCAACTAGTATCAACTCTGGTGTCATTAAACATCAACTAGTATCAACTCTGGTGTCATTAAACATCAACTAGTATCAACTCTGGTGTCATTAAACATCAACTAGTATCAACTCTGGTGTCATTAAACATCAACTAGTATCAACTCTGGTGACATTAAAACTCAACTAGTATCAACTCTGGTGTCATTAAACATCGACTAGTATCGACTCTGGTGTCATTAAACATCGACTAGTATCAATTCTGGTGTCATTAAACATCAACTAGTATCAACTCTGGTGTCATTAAACATCAACTAGTATCAACTCTGGTGACATTAAACATCAACTAGTATCAACTCTGGTGTCATTAAACATCAACTAGTATCAACTCTGGTGTCATTAAACATCAACTAGTATCAACTCTGGTGTCATTAAACATCAACTAGTATCAACTCTGGTGTCAATAAACATCAACTAGTATCAACTCTGGTGTCAAGAAACATAAACTAGTATCAACTCTGGTGTCATTAAACAGCAACTAGTATCAACTCTGGTGTCATTAAACATCAACTAGTATCAACTCTGGTGTCATTAAATATCAACTAGTATCAACTCTGGTGTCATTAAACATCAACTAGTATCAACTCTGGTGTCATTAAACATCAACTAGTATCAACTCTGGTGTCATTAAACATCAACTAGTATCAACTCTGGTGTCATTAAACATCAACTAGTATCAACTCTGGTGTCATTAAACAGCAACTAGTATCAACTCTGGTGTCATTAAACATCAACTAGTATCAACTCTGGTGTCATTAAACATCAACTAGTATCAACTCTGGTGTCATTAAACATCAACTAGTATCAACTCTGGTGTCATTAAACAGCAACTAGTATCAACTCTGGTGTCAATAAACATCAACTAGTATCAACTCTGGTGTCATTAAACATCAACTAGTATCAACTCTGGTGTCATTAAACAGCAACTAGTATCAACTCTGGTGTCAATAAACATCAACTAGTATCAACTCTGGTGTCAATAAACATAAACTAGTATCAACTCTGGTGTCATTAAACATCAACTAGTATCAACTCTGGTGTCATTAAACATCAACTAGTATCAACTCTGGTGTCAATAAACATCAACTAGTATCAACTCTGGTGTCATTAAACATCAACTAGTATCTACTCTGGTGTCAATAAACATCAACTAGTATCAACTCTGGTGTCATTAAACATCAACTAGTATCAACTCTGGTGTCAATAAACATCAACTAGTATCAACTCTGGTGTCATTAAACATCAACTAGTATCGACTCTGGTGTCAATAAACATAAACTAGTATCAACTCTGGTGTCAATAAACATAAACTACTATCAACTCTGGTGTCAATAAACATAAACTAGTATCAACTCTGGTGTCATTAAACATCAACTAGTATCAACTCTGGTGTCATTAAACATCAACTAGTATCAACTCTGGTGTCATTAAACATCAACTAGTATCAACTCTGGTGTCATTAAACATCAACTAGTATCAACTCTGGTGACATTAAACATCAACTAGTATCAACTCTGGTGACATTAAACATCAACTAGTATCAACTCTGGTGTCATTAAACATCAACTAGTATCAACTCTGGTGTCATTAAACATCAACTAGTATCAACTCTGGTGTCAATAAACATCAACTAGTATCAACTCTGGTGTCAAGAAACATCGACTAGTATCAATTCTGGTGTCATTAAACATCAACTAGTATCAACTCTGGTGTCATTAAACATCAACTAGTATCAACTCTGGTGACATTAAACATCAACTAGTATCAACTCTGGTGTCATTAAACATCAACTAGTATCAACTCTGGTGTCATTAAACATCAACTAGTATCAACTCTGGTGTCATTAAACATCAACTAGTATCAACTCTGGTGTCAATAAACATCAACTAGTATCAACTCTGGTGTCAAGAAACATAAACTAGTATCAACTCTGGTGTCATTAAACATCAACTAGTATCAACTCTGGTGTCATTAAACATCAACTAGTATCAACTCTGGTGTCATTAAATATCAACTAGTATCAACTCTGGTGTCATTAAACATCAACTAGTATCAACTCTGGTGTCATTAAACATCAACTAGTATCAACTCTGGTGTCATTAAACATCAACTAGTATCAACTCTGGTGTCATTAAACATCAACTAGTATCAACTCTGGTGTCATTAAACAGCAACTAGTATCAACTCTGGTGTCATTAAACATCAACTAGTATCAACTCTGGTGTCATTAAACATCAACTAGTATCAACTCTGGTGTCATTAAACATCAACTAGTATCAACTCTGGTGTCATTAAACAGCAACTAGTATCAACTCTGGTGTCAATAAACATCAACTAGTATCAACTCTGGTGTCATTAAACATCAACTAGTATCAACTCTGGTGTCATTAAACAGCAACTAGTATCAACTCTGGTGTCAATAAACATCAACTAGTATCAACTCTGGTGTCAATAAACATAAACTAGTATCAACTCTGGTGTCATTAAACATCAACTAGTATCAACTCTGGTGTCATTAAACATCAACTAGTATCAACTCTGGTGTCAATAAACATCAACTAGTATCAACTCTGGTGTCATTAAACATCAACTAGTATCTACTCTGGTGTCAATAAACATCAACTAGTATCAACTCTGGTGTCATTAAACATCAACTAGTATCAACTCTGGTGTCAATAAACATCAACTAGTATCAACTCTGGTGTCATTAAACATCAACTAGTATCGACTCTGGTGTCAATAAACATAAACTAGTATCAACTCTGGTGTCAATAAACATAAACTACTATCAACTCTGGTGTCAATAAACATAAACTAGTATCAACTCTGGTGTCATTAAACATCAACTAGTATCAACTCTGGTGTCATTAAACATCAACTAGTATCAACTCTGGTGTCATTAAACATCAACTAGTATCAACTCTGGTGTCATTAAACATCAACTAGTATCAACTCTGGTGTCATTAAACATCAACTAGTATCAACTCTGGTGTCATTAAACAGCAACTAGTATCAACTCTGGTGTCATTAAACATCAACTAGTATCAACTCTGGTGTCATTAAACATCAACTAGTATCAACTCTGGTGTCATTAAACATCAACTAGTATCAACTCTGGTGTCATTAAACAGCAACTAGTATCAACTCTGGTGTCAATAAACATCAACTAGTATCAACTCTGGTGTCATTAAACATCAACTAGTATCAACTCTGGTGTCATTAAACATCAACTAGTATCAACTCTGGTGTCATTAAACATCAACTAGTATCAACTCTGGTGTCATTAAACATCAACTAGTATCAACTCTGGTGTCAATAAACATCAACTAGTATCAACTCTGGTGTCAAGAAACATAAACTAGTATCAACTCTGGTGTCATTAAACATCAACTAGTATCAACTCTGGTGTCATTAAACATCAACTAGTATCAACTCTGGTGTCATTAAATATCAACTAGTATCAACTCTGGTGTCATTAAACATCAACTAGTATCAACTCTGGTGTCATTAAACATCAACTAGTATCAACTCTGGTGTCATTAAACATCAACTAGTATCAACTCTGGTGTCATTAAACATCAACTAGTATCAACTCTGGTGTCATTAAACAGCAACTAGTATCAACTCTGGTGTCATTAAACATCAACTAGTATCAACTCTGGTGTCATTAAACATCAACTAGTATCAACTCTGGTGTCATTAAACATCAACTAGTATCAACTCTGGTGTCATTAAACAGCAACTAGTATCAACTCTGGTGTCAATAAACATCAACTAGTATCAACTCTGGTGTCATTAAACATCAACTAGTATCAACTCTGGTGTCATTAAACAGCAACTAGTATCAACTCTGGTGTCAATAAACATCAACTAGTATCAACTCTGGTGTCAATAAACATAAACTAGTATCAACTCTGGTGTCATTAAACATCAACTAGTATCAACTCTGGTGTCATTAAACATCAACTAGTATCAACTCTGGTGTCAATAAACATCAACTAGTATCAACTCTGGTGTCATTAAACATCAACTAGTATCTACTCTGGTGTCAATAAACATCAACTAGTATCAACTCTGGTGTCATTAAACATCAACTAGTATCAACTCTGGTGTCAATAAACATCAACTAGTATCAACTCTGGTGTCATTAAACATCAACTAGTATCGACTCTGGTGTCAATAAACATAAACTAGTATCAACTCTGGTGTCAATAAACATAAACTACTATCAACTCTGGTGTCAATAAACATAAACTAGTATCAACTCTGGTGTCATTAAACATCAACTAGTATCAACTCTGGTGTCATTAAACATCAACTAGTATCAACTCTGGTGTCATTAAACATCAACTAGTATCAACTCTGGTGTCATTAAACATCAACTAGTATCAACTCTGGTGTCATTAAACATCAACTAGTATCAACTCTGGTGTCATTAAACAGCAACTAGTATCAACTCTGGTGTCATTAAACATCAACTAGTATCAACTCTGGTGTCATTAAACATCAACTAGTATCAACTCTGGTGTCATTAAACATCAACTAGTATCAACTCTGGTGTCATTAAACAGCAACTAGTATCAACTCTGGTGTCAATAAACATCAACTAGTATCAACTCTGGTGTCATTAAACATCAACTAGTATCAACTCTGGTGTCATTAAACAGCAACTAGTATCAACTCTGGTGTCAATAAACATCAACTAGTATCAACTCTGGTGTCAATAAACATAAACTAGTATCAACTCTGGTGTCATTAAACATCAACTAGTATCAACTCTGGTGTCATTAAACATCAACTAGTATCAACTCTGGTGTCATTAAACATCAACTAGTATCAACTCTGGTGTCATTAAACAGCAACTAGTATCAACTCTGGTGTCAATAAACATCAACTAGTATCAACTCTGGTGTCAATAAACATAAACTAGTATCAACTCTGGTGTCATTAAACATCAACTAGTATCAACTCTGGTGTCATTAAACATCAACTAGTATCAACTCTGGTGTCAATAAACATCAACTAGTATCGACTCTGGTGTCATTAAACATCAACTAGTATCAACTCTGGTGTCATTAAACATCAACTAGTATCAACTCTGGTGTCATTAAACATCAACTAGTATCAACTCTGGTGTCATTAAACAGCAACTAGTATCAACTCTGGTGTCAATAAACATCAACTAGTATCAACTCTGGTGTCAATAAACATAAACTAGTATCAACTCTGGTGTCATTAAACATCAACTAGTATCAACTCTGGTGTCAATAAACATCAACTAGTATCAACTCTGGTGTCATTAAACATCAACTAGTATCAACTCTGGTGTCATTAAACATCAACTAGTATCAACTCTGGTGTCATTAAACATCAACTAGTATCAACTCTGGTGTCATTAAACATCAACTAGTATCAACTCTGGTGTCATTAAACATCAACTAGTATCAACTCTGGTGTCATTAAACAGCAACTAGTATCAACTCTGGTGTCATTAAACATCAACTAGTATCAACTCTGGTGTCATTAAACATCAACTACTATCAACTCTGGTGTCATTAAACATCAACTAGTATCAACTCTGGTGTCATTAAACAGCAACTAGTATCAACTCTGGTGTCAATAAACATCAACTAGTATCAACTCTGGTGTCATTAAACATCAACTAGTATCAACTCTGGTGTCATTAAACAGCAACTAGTATCAACTCTGGTGTCAATAAACATCAACTAGTATCAACTCTGGTGTCAATAAACATAAACTAGTATCAACTCTGGTGTCATTAAACATCAACTAGTATCAACTCTGGTGTCATTAAACATCAACTAGTATCAACTCTGGTGTCAATAAACATCAACTAGTATCAACTCTGGTGTCATTAAACATCAACTAGTATCTACTCTGGTGTCAATAAACATCAACTAGTATCAACTCTGGTGTCATTAAACATCAACTAGTATCAACTCTGGTGTCAATAAACATCAACTAGTATCAACTCTGGTGTCATTAAACATCAACTAGTATCGACTCTGGTGTCAATAAACATAAACTAGTATCAACTCTGGTGTCAATAAACATAAACTAGTATCAACTCTGGTGTCAATAAACATAAACTAGTATCAACTCTGGTGTCATTAAACATCAACTAGTATCAACTCTGGTGTCATTAAACATCAACTAGTATCAACTCTGGTGTCATTAAACATCAACTAGTATCAACTCTGGTGTCATTAAACATCAACTAGTATCAACTCTGGTGTCATTAAACATCAACTAGTATCAACTCTGGTGTCATTAAACAGCAACTAGTATCAACTCTGGTGTAATTAAACATCAACTAGTATCAACTCTGGTGTCATTAAACATCAACTAGTATCAACTCTGGTGTCATTAAACAGCAACTAGTATCAACTCTGGTGTCAATAAACATCAACTAGTATCAACTCTGGTGTCAATAAACATAAACTAGTATCAACTCTGGTGTCATTAAACATCAACTAGTATCAACTCTGGTGTCATTAAACATCAACTAGTATCAACTCTGGTGTCATTAAACATCAACTAGTATCAACTCTGGTGTCATTAAACAGCAACTAGTATCAACTCTGGTGTCAATAAACATCAACTAGTATCAACTCTGGTGTCAATAAACATAAACTAGTATCAACTCTGGTGTCATTAAACATCAACTAGTATCAACTCTGGTGTCATTAAACATCAACTAGTATCAACTCTGGTGTCAATAAACATCAACTAGTATCGACTCTGGTGTCATTAAACATCAACTAGTATCAACTCTGGTGTCATTAAACATCAACTAGTATCAACTCTGGTGTCATTAAACATCAACTAGTATCAACTCTGGTGTCATTAAACAGCAACTAGTATCAACTCTGGTGTCAATAAACATCAACTAGTATCAACTCTGGTGTCAATAAACATAAACTAGTATCAACTCTGGTGTCAATAAACATCAACTAGTATCAACTCTGATGTCATTAAACATCAACTAGTATCAACTCTGGTGTCATTAAACATCAACTAGTATCAACTCTGGTGTCAATAAACATCAACTAGTATCAACTCTGGTGTCATTAAACATCAACTAGTATCAACTCTGGTGTCATTAAACATCAACTAGTATCAACTCTGGTGTCAATAAACATCAACTAGTATCAACTCTGGTGTCATTAAACATCAACTAGTATCAACTCTGGTGTCATTAAACATCAACTAGTATCAACTCTGGTGTCATTAAACATCAACTAGTATCAACTCTGGTGTCATTAAACAGCAACTAGTATCAACTCTGGTGTCATTAAACAGCAACTAGTATCAACTCTGGTGTCAATAAACATCAACTAGTATCAACTCTGGTGTCAATAAACATAAACTAGTATCAACTCTGGTGTCATTAAACATCAACTAGTATCAACTCTGGTGTCATTAAACATCAACTAGTATCAACTCTGGTGTCATTAAACATCAACTAGTATCAACTCTGGTGTCATTAAACATCAACTAGTATCAACTCTGGTGTCAATAAACATCAACTAGTATCAACTCTGGTGTCATTAAACATCAACTAGTATCAACTCTGGTGTCATTAAACATCAACTAGTATCAACTCTGGTGTCATTAAACATCAACTAGTATCAACTCTGGTGTCATTAAACAGCAACTAGTATCAACTCTGGTGTCAATAAACATCAACTAGTATCAACTCTGGTGTCAATAAACATAAACTAGTATCAACTCTGGTGTCAATAAACATCAACTAGTATCAACTCTGATATCATTAAACATCAACTAGTATCAACTCTGGTGTCATTAAACATCAACTAGTATCAACTCTGGTGTCAATAAACATCAACTAGTATCAACTCTGGTGTCATTAAACATCAACTAGTATCAACTCTGGTGTCATTAAACATCAACTAGTATCAACTCTGGTGTCATTAAACATCAACTAGTATCAACTCTGGTGTCATTAAACATCAACTAGTATCAACTCTGGTGTCATTAAACATTAACTAGTATCAACTGTGGTGTCATTAAACATCAACTAGTATCAACTCTGGTGTCTTTAAACATCAACTAGTATCAACTCTGGTGTCATTAAACATCAACTAGTATCAACTCTGGTGTCTTTAAACATCAACTAATATAAACTCTGGTGTCATTAAACATCAACTAGTATCAACTCTGGTGTCATTAAACAGCAACTAGTATCAACTCTGGTGTCAATAAACATCAACTAGTATCAACTCTGGTGTCTTTAAATATCAACTAGTATCAACTCTGGTGTCATTAAACATCAACTAGTATCAACTCTGGTGTCATTAAACATCAACTAATATCAACTCTGGTGTCATTAAACATCAACTAGTATCAACTCTGGTGTCATTAAACATCAACTAGTATCAACTCTGGTGTCATTAAACATCAACTAGTATCAACTCTGGTGTCATTAAACAACAACTAGTATCAACTCTGGTGTCATTAAACAGCAACTAGTATCAACTCTGGTGTCAATAAACATCAACTAGTATCAACTCTGGTGTCAATAAACCTAAACTAGTATCAACTCTGGTGTCATTAAACATCAACTAGTATCAACTCTGGTGTCATTAAACATCAACTAGTATCAACTCTGGTGTCATTAAACATCAACTAGTATCAACTCTGGTGTCATTAAACATCAACTAATATCAACTCTGGTGTCATTAAACAGCAACTAGTATCAACTCTGGTGTCAATAAACATCAACTAGAATCAACTCTGGTGTCATTAAACATCAACTAATATCAACTCTGGTGTCATTAAACAGCAACTAGTATAAACTCTGGTGTCAATAAACATCAACTAGTATCAACTCTGGTGTCAATAAACATAAACTAGTATCAACTCTGGTGTCATTAAACATCAACTAGTATCAACTCTGGTGTCATTAAACATCAACTAGTATCAACTCTGGTGTCATTAAACATCAACTAGTATCAACTCTGATGTCATTAAACATCAACTAGTATCAACTCTGGTGTCATTAAACAGCAACTAGTATCAACTCTGGTGTCAATAAACATCAACTAGTATCAACTCTGGTGTCAATAAACATAAACTAGTATCAACTCTGGTGTCATTAAACATCAACTAGTATCAACTCTGGTGTCATTAAACATCAACTAGTATCAACTCTGGTGTCAATAAACTTCAACTAGTATCAACTCTGGTGTCATTAAACATCAACTAGTATCAACTCTGGTGTCATTAAACATCAACTAGTATCAACTCTGGTGTCATTAAACATCAACTAGTATCAACTCTGGTGTCATTAAACAGCAACTAGTATCAACTCTGGTGTCATTAAACACCAACTAGTATCAACTCTGGTGTCAATAAA
Source organism: Callionymus lyra (assembly GCF_982586985.1). Lineage (NCBI taxonomy): Eukaryota > Metazoa > Chordata > Actinopteri > Syngnathiformes > Callionymidae > Callionymus > Callionymus lyra. Next base: position 846,274 of record NC_141824.1, on the reverse strand, counting down.
AATCAACTAGTATCAACTCTGGTGTCATTAAACATCAACTAGTATCAACTCTGGTGTCATTAAACATCAACTAGTATCAACTCTGGTGTCATTAAACAGCAACTAGTATCAACTCTGGTGTCATTAAACAGCAACTAGTATCAACTCTGGTGTCATTAAACATCAACTAGTATCAACTCTGGTGTCAATAAACATCAACTAGTATCAACTCTGGTGTCATTAAACATCAACTAGTATCGACTCTGGTGTCAATAAACATAAACTAGTATCAACTCTGGTGTCAATAAACATAAACTAGTATCAACTCTGGTGTCAATAAACATAAACTAGTATCAACTCTGGTGTCATTAAACATCAACTAGTATCAACTCTGGTGTCATTAAACATCAACTAGTATCAACTCTGGTGTCATTAAACATCAACTAGTATCAACTCTGGTGTCATTAAACATCAACTAGTATCAACTCTGGTGTCATTAAACATCAACTAGTATCAACTCTGGTGTCATTAAACAGCAACTAGTATCAACTCTGGTGTAATTAAACATCAACTAGTATCAACTCTGGTGTCATTAAACATCAACTAGTATCAACTCTGGTGTCATTAAACAGCAACTAGTATCAACTCTGGTGTCAATAAACATCAACTAGTATCAACTCTGGTGTCAATAAACATAAACTAGTATCAACTCTGGTGTCATTAAACATCAACTAGTATCAACTCTGGTGTCATTAAACATCAACTAGTATCAACTCTGGTGTCATTAAACATCAACTAGTATCAACTCTGGTGTCATTAAACAGCAACTAGTATCAACTCTGGTGTCAATAAACATCAACTAGTATCAACTCTGGTGTCAATAAACATAAACTAGTATCAACTCTGGTGTCATTAAACATCAACTAGTATCAACTCTGGTGTCATTAAACATCAACTAGTATCAACTCTGGTGTCAATAAACATCAACTAGTATCGACTCTGGTGTCATTAAACATCAACTAGTATCAACTCTGGTGTCATTAAACATCAACTAGTATCAACTCTGGTGTCATTAAACATCAACTAGTATCAACTCTGGTGTCATTAAACAGCAACTAGTATCAACTCTGGTGTCAATAAACATCAACTAGTATCAACTCTGGTGTCAATAAACATAAACTAGTATCAACTCTGGTGTCAATAAACATCAACTAGTATCAACTCTGATGTCATTAAACATCAACTAGTATCAACTCTGGTGTCATTAAACATCAACTAGTATCAACTCTGGTGTCAATAAACATCAACTAGTATCAACTCTGGTGTCATTAAACATCAACTAGTATCAACTCTGGTGTCATTAAACATCAACTAGTATCAACTCTGGTGTCAATAAACATCAACTAGTATCAACTCTGGTGTCATTAAACATCAACTAGTATCAACTCTGGTGTCATTAAACATCAACTAGTATCAACTCTGGTGTCATTAAACATCAACTAGTATCAACTCTGGTGTCATTAAACAGCAACTAGTATCAACTCTGGTGTCATTAAACAGCAACTAGTATCAACTCTGGTGTCAATAAACATCAACTAGTATCAACTCTGGTGTCAATAAACATAAACTAGTATCAACTCTGGTGTCATTAAACATCAACTAGTATCAACTCTGGTGTCATTAAACATCAACTAGTATCAACTCTGGTGTCATTAAACATCAACTAGTATCAACTCTGGTGTCATTAAACATCAACTAGTATCAACTCTGGTGTCAATAAACATCAACTAGTATCAACTCTGGTGTCATTAAACATCAACTAGTATCAACTCTGGTGTCATTAAACATCAACTAGTATCAACTCTGGTGTCATTAAACATCAACTAGTATCAACTCTGGTGTCATTAAACAGCAACTAGTATCAACTCTGGTGTCAATAAACATCAACTAGTATCAACTCTGGTGTCAATAAACATAAACTAGTATCAACTCTGGTGTCAATAAACATCAACTAGTATCAACTCTGATATCATTAAACATCAACTAGTATCAACTCTGGTGTCATTAAACATCAACTAGTATCAACTCTGGTGTCAATAAACATCAACTAGTATCAACTCTGGTGTCATTAAACATCAACTAGTATCAACTCTGGTGTCATTAAACATCAACTAGTATCAACTCTGGTGTCATTAAACATCAACTAGTATCAACTCTGGTGTCATTAAACATCAACTAGTATCAACTCTGGTGTCATTAAACATTAACTAGTATCAACTGTGGTGTCATTAAACATCAACTAGTATCAACTCTGGTGTCTTTAAACATCAACTAGTATCAACTCTGGTGTCATTAAACATCAACTAGTATCAACTCTGGTGTCTTTAAACATCAACTAATATAAACTCTGGTGTCATTAAACATCAACTAGTATCAACTCTGGTGTCATTAAACAGCAACTAGTATCAACTCTGGTGTCAATAAACATCAACTAGTATCAACTCTGGTGTCTTTAAATATCAACTAGTATCAACTCTGGTGTCATTAAACATCAACTAGTATCAACTCTGGTGTCATTAAACATCAACTAATATCAACTCTGGTGTCATTAAACATCAACTAGTATCAACTCTGGTGTCATTAAACATCAACTAGTATCAACTCTGGTGTCATTAAACATCAACTAGTATCAACTCTGGTGTCATTAAACAACAACTAGTATCAACTCTGGTGTCATTAAACAGCAACTAGTATCAACTCTGGTGTCAATAAACATCAACTAGTATCAACTCTGGTGTCAATAAACCTAAACTAGTATCAACTCTGGTGTCATTAAACATCAACTAGTATCAACTCTGGTGTCATTAAACATCAACTAGTATCAACTCTGGTGTCATTAAACATCAACTAGTATCAACTCTGGTGTCATTAAACATCAACTAATATCAACTCTGGTGTCATTAAACAGCAACTAGTATCAACTCTGGTGTCAATAAACATCAACTAGAATCAACTCTGGTGTCATTAAACATCAACTAATATCAACTCTGGTGTCATTAAACAGCAACTAGTATAAACTCTGGTGTCAATAAACATCAACTAGTATCAACTCTGGTGTCAATAAACATAAACTAGTATCAACTCTGGTGTCATTAAACATCAACTAGTATCAACTCTGGTGTCATTAAACATCAACTAGTATCAACTCTGGTGTCATTAAACATCAACTAGTATCAACTCTGATGTCATTAAACATCAACTAGTATCAACTCTGGTGTCATTAAACAGCAACTAGTATCAACTCTGGTGTCAATAAACATCAACTAGTATCAACTCTGGTGTCAATAAACATAAACTAGTATCAACTCTGGTGTCATTAAACATCAACTAGTATCAACTCTGGTGTCATTAAACATCAACTAGTATCAACTCTGGTGTCAATAAACTTCAACTAGTATCAACTCTGGTGTCATTAAACATCAACTAGTATCAACTCTGGTGTCATTAAACATCAACTAGTATCAACTCTGGTGTCATTAAACATCAACTAGTATCAACTCTGGTGTCATTAAACAGCAACTAGTATCAACTCTGGTGTCATTAAACACCAACTAGTATCAACTCTGGTGTCAATAAAAATCAACTAGTATCAACTCTGGTGTCATTAAACATCAACTAGTATCAACTCTGGTGTCATTAAACATCAACTAGTATCAACTCTGGTGTCATTAAACAGCAACTAGTATCAACTCTGGTGTCATTAAACAGCAACTAGTATCAACTCTGGTGTCAATAAACATCAACTAGTATCAACTCTGGTGTCAATAAACATAAACTAGTATCAACTCTGGTGTCTTTAAACATCAACTAGTATCAACTCTGATGTCATTAAACATCAACTAGTATCAACTCTGGTGTCATTAAACATCAACTAGTATCAACTCTGGTGTCATTAAACATTAACTAGTATCAACTCTGGTGTCATTAAACATCAACTAGTATCAACTCTGGTGTCATTAAACATCAACTAGTATCAACTCTGGTGTCATTAAACATCAACTAGTATCAACTCTGGTGTCATTAAACATCAACTAGTATCAACTCTGGTGTCATTAAACATCAACTAGTATCAACTCTGGTGTCATTAAACATTAACTAGTATCAGCTCTGGTGTCATTAAACATCAACTAGTATCAACTCTGGTGTCTTTTAACATCAACTAGTATCAACTCTGGTGTCATTAAACATCAACTAGTATCAACTCTGGTGTCTTTAAACATCAACTAATATCAACTCTGGTGTCATTAAACATCAACTAGTATCAACTCTGGTGTCATTAAACATCAACTAGTATCAACTCTGGTGTCATTAAACATCAACTAGTATCAACTCTGGTGTCATTAAACATCAACTAGTATCAACTCTGGTGTCATTACACATCAACTAATATCAACTGTGGTGTCATTAAACATCAACTAGTATCAACTCTGGTGTCATTAAACATCAACTAGTATCAACTCTGGTGTCATTAAACATCAACTAGTATCAACTCTGGTGTTATTAAACAGCAACTAGTATCAACTCTGGTGTCAATAAACATCAACTAGTATCAACTCTGGTGTCTTTAAATATCAACTAGTATCAACTCTGGTGTCATTAAACATCAACTAGTATCAACTCTGGTGTCATTAAACATCAACTAGTATCAACTCTGGTGTCATGAAACATCAACTAGTATCAACTCTGGTGTCATTAAACATCAACTAGTATCAACTCCGGTGTCATTAAACATCAACTAGTATCAACTCTGGTGTCATTAAACATCAACTAGTATCAACTCTGGTGTCACTAAACATCAACTAGTATCAACTCTGGTGTCATTAAACATCAACTAGTATCAACTCTGGTGTCAATAAACATCAACTAGTATCAACTCTGGTGTCTTTAAATATCAACTAGTATCAACTCTGGTGTCATTAAACATCAACTAGTATCAACTCTGGTGTCATTAAACATCAACTAGTATCAACTCTGGTGTCATTAAACATCAACTAGTATCAACTCTGGTGTCATTAAACATCAACTAGTATCAACTCTGGTGTCTGCGTGTGTGTGTGTGTGTGTGTGTGTGTGTGTGTCTGTGTGTGTGTGTGTGTGTGTGTGTGTGTGTGTGTGTGTGTGTGTGTGTGTGTGTGCAGGTGTGTGTGCAGGTGTGTGTGCAGGTGTGTATGTGTGTGTGTGTGCAGGTGTGTGTGTGTGTGTGTGTGCAGGTGTGTGTGTGTGTGTGTGCAGGTGTGTGTGTGTGTGTGTGTGTGTGCAGGTGTGTGTGCAGGTGTGTGTGTGTGTGTGTTTGTGTGCAGGTGTGTGTGTGTGTGTGTGTGCAGGTGTGTGTGTGTGTGTGTGCAGGTGTGTGTGTGTGTGTGTGTGCAGGTGTGTGTGTGTGTGTGTGCAGGTGTGTGTGTGTGTGTGTGCAGGTGTGTGTGTGTGTGTGTGCAGGTGTGTGTGTGTGTGTGTGCAGGTGTGTGTGTGTGTGTGTGCAGGTGTGTGTGTGTGTGTGTGCAGGTGTGTGTGTGTGTGTGTGCAGGTGTGTGTGTGTGTGCTGATGCTCACCTGCTACCTTGTGTGTTCTGCTGACAAAAGCGAATCATCAGAGGCTTGTGATGGCGACACAAACAGCTGCTGGATTTTCTGGATCCATCAACAATCAAGTCATTGTGTGTTTATGGGACGAATCAGGATTAGTGAGCGACACGTCGCTGATCCTCATCTGGCTTCATGTCGTCAATAATTTCCCTATTGAGGCCAAATCTCTGTTAGATCCTGGAGAGTTGTGTAGAACATATTGTTAACGGTTGGGAACTAACCTTTATCTTCCTACTAGACGTGTGTGTTTGTGAAGAGTGTGTAGATGCGTAATAGGATACAATGATACGATATACAGTGATATATAATGATAGTGTAGTAACAAGTATATATGTTTAGTATTGTCCAGTACTTGACTCTGGTGTTATGATAGTGTAGTAACAAGTATATATGTGTAGTATTGTCCAGTACTTGACTCTGGTGTTGTGATAGTGTAGTAACAAGTATATATGTGTAGTATTGTCCAGTACTTGACTCTGGTGTTGTGATAGTGTAGTAACAAGTATATATGTGTAGTATTGTCCAGTACTTGACTCTAGTGTTATGATAGTGTAGTTACAAGTATATATGTGTAGTATTGTCCAGTACTTGACTCTGGTGTTGTGATAGTGTAGTAACAAGTATATATGTGTAGTATTGTCCAGTACTTGACTCTGGTGTTGTGATAGTGTAGTAACAAGTATATATGTGTAGTATTATCCAGTACTTGACTCTGGTGTTGTGATAGTGTAGTAACAAGTATATATGTGTAGTATTGTCCAGTACTTGACTCTGGTGTTGTGATAGTGTAGTAACAAGTATATATGTGTAGTATTGTCCAGTACTTGACTCTGGTGTTATGATAGTGTAGTAACAAGTATATATGTGTACTATTGTCCATTACTTGACTCTGGTGTTGTGATAGTGTAGTAACAAGTATATATGTGTAGTATTGTCCAGTACTTGACTCTAATGTTATGATAGTGTAGTAACAAGTATATATGTGTAGTATTGTCCAGTACTTGACTCTAGTGTTATGATAGTGTAGTAACAAGTATATATGTGTAGTATTGTCCAGTACTTGACTCTAGTGTTATGATAGTGTAGTAACAAGTATATATGTGTAGTATTGTCCAGTACTTGACTCTAGTGTTATGATAGTGTAGTAACAAGTATATATGTGTAGTATTGTCCAGTACTTGACTCTGGTGTTGTGATAGTGTAGTAACAAGTATATATGTGTAGTATTGTCCAGTACTTGACTCTGGTGTTGTGATAGTGTAGTAACAAGTATATATGTGTAGTATTATCCAGTACTTGACTCTGGTGTTGTGATAGTGTAGTAACAAGTATATATGTGTAGTATTGTCCAGTACTTGACTCTGGTGTTGTGATAGTGTAGTAACAAGTATATATGTGTAGTATTGTCCAGTACTTGACTCTGGTGTTGTGATAGTGTAGTAACAAGTATATATGTGTAGTATTGTCCAGTACTTGACTCTGGTGTTGTGATAGTGTAGTAACAAGTATATGTGTGTAGTATTGTCCAGTACTTGACTCTAGTGTTATGATAGTGTAGTAACAAGTATATATGTGTAGTATTGTCCAGTACTTGACTCTAGTGTTATGATAGTGTAGTAACAAGTATATATGTGTAGTATTGTCCAGTACTTGACTCTAGTGTTATGATAGTGTAGTAACAAGTATATATGTGTAGTATTGTCCAGTACTTGACTCTAGTGTTATGATAGTGTAGTAACAAGTATATATGTGTAGTATTGTCCAGTACTTGACTCTAGTGTTATGATAGTGTAGTAACAACTGTATTTATAAACAAAAATATGTCCAAACATCAGCTTTAAAAGATTCACTGTATCCTCTCGTCCTCAGTCGTCATTCTAGCTGTGGAGGATGTAAAGGCCGGAAGTTTAATTGCAGCACAAACATGAAAAAGCTAATTGTGATATTTTCTCACTGGTCTAGTTGTAGTCGTGGTAATGTAAATGTAAATGTAAATGTAAATGTAAATGTAAATGTAAATGTAAATGTAAATGTAAATGTAAATGTAAATGTAAATGTAAATGTAAATGTAAATGTAAATGTTAATGTAAATGTAAATGTAAATGTAAATGTAAATGTAAATGTTAATGTTAATGTAAATGTAAATGTAAATGTAGATGTAAATGTAAATGTAAATGTTAATGTTAATGTAAATGTAAATGTAAATGTAGATGTTAATGTAGATGTTAATGTAGATTTAAATGTAGATGTTAATGTAGATGTTAATGTAGATTTAAATGTAGATGTTAATGCAGATGTTCATGTAGATTTAAATGTAGATGTTAATGTAGATGTTAATGTAGATTTAAATGTAGATGTTAATGTAGATGTTAATGTAGATTTAAATGTAGATGTTAATGTAGATGTTAATGCAGATGTTCATGTAGATTTAAATGTAGATGTTAATGCAGATGTTCATGTAGATTTAAATGTAGATGTTAATGTAGATGTTAATGTAGATTTAAATGTAGATGTTAATGTAGATGTTAATGTAGATTTAAATGTAGATGTTAATGCAGATGTTAATGTAGATTTAAATGTAGATGTTAATGCAGATGTTAATGTAGATTTAAATGTAGATGTTAATGCAGATGTTCATGTAGATGTTAATGTAGATGTTAATGCAGATGTTCATGTAGATGTTAATGCAGATGTTAATGCAGAAGTGCTGCCCCCTCGATCCTCCCACCAGCAGCTGCACTCTCAGGATCCAGAGACTGTGAAATGAACTGCTGACAACCTGTGACTCTTCAGTGACTGTGGCTGGAAAAGAGATTCAATGATGTTTCACATGAGAGACTCACTGGTGTGAGTCTCTGAGATGGTCTTTGACTCATTAGATCACAAACCCTGATTGTCATGATGCGTGTTTGTTGGTACTACGTGTGTGTGTGTGTTGTTGTGATGTGTGACTCTATTGTATCATCAGTGTGTGTGTGTTGTTGTGATGTGTGACTCTATTGTATCATCAGTGCGTGTTTGTTGTTGTTAACTAGTGTTAAACCATTGATAATCTAGTGAGTCTTAGTTCAACAGCTGAACTGTAAGTTTCCTCTTTGACTCAAACAACAAGATGGAAATAAAGCAGCGTCGCTGAGACGTCTGTGAGAATAACTTACTTCAGTCTTAACAGCTTTGACTGATGTCACGAGTCTGGTCAGTGGAACGTGTTGTTCCTTCAAACCTTCACCAGAGGTTGAGGGTCGTTCATCCGTGTGTTTCTGTCAGTGTTGACGCTTCTGTCACACGTTTAAAACATGCTACAGTGTTGACGCTTCTGTCACACGTTTAAAACATGCTACAGTGTTGAAGCTTCTGTCACACGTTTAAAACATGCTACAGTGTTGAAGTTTCTCTCACACGTTTAAAACATGCTACAGTGTTGAAGCTTATGTCACACGTTTAAAACATGCTCCAGGGTTGAAGTTTCTGTCACACGTTTAAAACATGCTACAGTGTTGAAGCTTATGTCACACGTTTAAAACATGCTACAGTGTTGAAGTTTCTGTCACACGTTTAAAACATGCTACAGTGTTGAAGCTTATGTCACACGTTTAAAACATGCTACAGTGTTGAAGTTTCTGTCACACGTTTAAAACATGCTACAGTGTTGAAGCTTATGTCACACGTTTAAAACATGCTACAGTGTTGAAGTTTCTGTCACACGTTTAAAACATGCTACAGTGTTGACGCTTCTGTCACACGTTTAAAACATGCTCCAGGGTTGAAGTTTCTGTCACACGTTTAAAACATGCTACAGTGTTGACGCTTCTGTCACACGTTTAAAACATGCTACAGTGTTGAAGCTTCTGTCACACGTTTAAAACATGCTACAGTGTTGAAGTTTCTGTCACACGTTTAAAACATGCTACAGTGTTGAAGTTTCTGTCACACGTTTAAAACATGCTACAGTGTTGAAGTTTCTGTCACACGTTTAAAACATGCTACAGTGTTGACGCTTCTGTCACACGTTTAAAACATGCTACAGTGTTGAAGTTTCTGTCACACGTTTAAAACATGCTACAGTGTTGAAGCTTATGTCACACGTTTAAAACATGCTCCAGGGTTGAAGTTTCTGTCACACGTTTAAAACATGCTACAGTGTTGAAGTTTCTGTCACACGTTTAAAACATGCTACAGCGTTGAAGCTTCTGTCACACGTTTAAAACATGCTACAGTGTTGAAGTTTCTGTCACACGTTTAAAACATGCTACAGTGTTGAAGTTTCTGTCACACGTTTAAAACATGCTACAGTGTTGAAGTTTCTGTCACACGTTTAAAACATGCTACAGTGTTGAAGTTTCTGTCACACGTTTAAAACATGCTACAGTGTTGAAGCTTCTGTCACACGTTTAAAACATGCTACAGTGTTGAAGTTTCTGTCACACGTTTAAAACATGCTACAGTGTTGAAGCTTATGTCACACGTTTAAAACATGCTCCAGGGTTGAAGCTTCTGTCACACGTTTAAAACATGCTACAGTGTTGAAGCTTCTGTCACACGTTTAAAACATGCTCCAGGGTTGAAGCTTCTGTCACACGTTTAAAACATGCTACAGTGTTGAAGCTTATGTCACACGTTTAAAACATGCTCCAGTGTTGAAGTTTCTGTCACACGTTTAAAACATGCTCCAGTGTTGAAGCTTCTGTCACACGTTTAAAACATGCTCAACATCAGTTCATTTAAGCGACTCACAATGAAACATGTAACTACACAATATTTAATTCATGACACACACAATGAAACATGTAACTACACAATATTTAATTCATGACACACACAATGAAACATGTAACTACACAATATTTAATTCATGACACACACAATACAACATGTAACTACACAATATTGAATTCATGACACACACAATACAACATGTAACTACACAATATTTAATTCATGACACACACAATACAACATGTAACTACACAATATTTAATTCATGACACACACAATACAACATGTAACTACACAATATTTAATTCATGACACACACAATACAACATGTAACTACACAATATTTAATTCATGACACACACAATACAACATGTAACTACACAATATTTAATTCATGACACACACAATACAACATGTAACTACACAATATTTAATTCATGACACACACAATACAACATGTAACTACACAATATTTAATTCATGACACACACAATACAACATGTAACTACACAATATTTAATTCATGACACACACAATACAACATGTAACTACACAATATTTAATTCATGACACACACAATACAACATGTAACTACACAATATTGAATTCATGACACACACAATACAACATGTAACTACACAATATTGAATTCATGACACACACAATACAACATGTAACTACACAATATTTAATTCATGACACACACAATACAACATGTAACTACACAATATTTAATTCATGACACACACAATACAACATGTAACTACACAATATTTAATTCATGACACACACAATACAACATGTAACTACACAATATTTAATTCATGACACACACAATACAACATGTAACTACACAATATTTAATTCATGACACACACAATACAACATGTAACTACACAATATTGAATTCATGACACACACAATACAACATGTAACTACACAATATTTAATTCATGACACACACAATACAACATGTAACTACACAATATTTAATTCATGACACACACAATACAACATGTAACTACACAATATTGAATTCATGACACACACAATACAACATGTAACTACACAATATTTAATTCATGACACACACAATACAACATGTAACTACACAATATTTAATTCATGACACACACAATACAACATGTAACTACACAATATTTAATTCATGACACACACAATACAACATGTAACTACACAATATTTAATTCATGACACACACAATACAACATGTAACTACACAATATTGAATTCATGACACACACAATACAACATGTAACTACACAATATTTAATTCATGACACACACAATACAACATGTAACTACACAATATTTAATTCATGACACACACAATACAACATGTAACTACACAATATTTAATTCATGACACACACAATACAACATGTAACTACACAATATTTAATTCATGACACACACAATACAACATGTAACTACACAATATTTAATTCATGACACACACAATACAACATGTAACTACACA
>NC_141824.1:774435-831935 GCF_982586985.1 Callionymus lyra | reverse complement strand
GTGTCAGTGTGTGTGTGTGTGTGTGTGTGTGTCAGTGTGTGTGTGTGTGTGTGTCAGTGTGTGTGTCTGTGTGTGTGTCCGTGTGTGTGTGTCAGTGTGTGTGTGTGTGTGTGTGTGTGTGTGTGTGTCGGGGTGTGTGTGTGTGTCAGTGTGTGTGTCTGTGTGTGTGTCCGTGTGTGTGTGTCAGTGTGTGTGTGTGTGTGTGTGTGTGTGTGTGTGTCGGGGTGTGTGTGTGTGTCAGTGTGTTCCAGCTTCAGCGATTAGCACCTGGGATTCAAAGTGTCTGCAGAAGAAACACAACAACTGTTTATTGACTTTACAAGGATGTGTTCATGTGTTCATGTGTTCATGTGTTCATGTGTTCATGTGTTCATGTGTTCATGTCAACATGTGTTCATGTCAACATGTGTTCATGTCAACATGTGTTCATGTCAACATGTGTTCATGTGTTCATGTCAACATGTGTTCATGTCAACATGTGTTCATGTCAACATGTGTTCATGTCAACATGTGTTCATGTGTTCATGTCAACATGTGTTCATGTCAACATGTGTTCATGTGTTCATGTGTTCATGTGTTCATGACATAGCTCAGATGGTAGAGTGGTTGCCTGCAGTCCAAAAGGTTGCAGGTTCAATCCCAGCTCCAGACAAACTTGTGTCGTTGTGTCCCTGAAGACACTTCACCCTGATTGCTCCTGATGGTGAACTTGGCGCAAGTGTGCAGCCTACTCCCATCAGTATGTGTGAATGGTTGAATTTCCCCTCGCGGGACTAATAAGGGATTCTATATTCTATATATATATATATATTATATATATATGTCAACATGTGTTCATGTGTTCATGTGTTCATGTGTTCATGTGTTCATGTGCTCATGTCAACATGTGTTCATGTGTTCATGTGTTCATGTCAACATGTGTTCATGTGTTCATGTGTTCATGTCAACATGTGTTCATGTGTTCATGTGTTCATGTGTTCATGTCAACATGTGTTCATGTGTTCATGTGTTCATGTGTTCATGTGTTCATGTGTTCATGTCAACATGTGTTCATGTGTTCATGTGTTCATGTCAACATGTGTTCATGTGTTCATGTGTTCATGTGTTCATGTGTTCATGTGTTCATGTGTTCATGTCAACATGTGTTCATGTGTTCATGTGTTCATGTCAACATGTGTTCATGTGTTCATGTGTTCATGTCAACATGTGTTCATGTGTTCATGTGTTCATGTGTTCATGTCAACATGTGTTCATGTGTTCATGTGTTCATGTCAACATGTGTTCATGTGTTCATGTGTTCATGTGTTCATGTGTTCATGTGTTCATGTGTTCATGTCAACATGTGTTCATGTGTTCATGGGTTCATGTGTTCATGTCAACATGTGTTCATGTCAACATGTGTTCATGTCAACATGTCAACATGTCAACATGTGTTCATGTGTTCATGTCAACATGTCAACATGTGTTCATGTCATTAAGACAATGAATGGGATGAACAATCTGGATCCAGGAATCTTTGAAGGATTCTTCATCATCTTGCTTGTTGTGCTGCTGAAACGTGACGTTCTAAACACACAATATAATGGCGAACAAAGCAACAACACACTCAACAACACTCTCAACAATACACTCAACAACACACTCAACAACACACTCAACAACTCTCTCAACAACACACTCAACAACACACTCAACAACACACTCAACAACACACTCAACAACACACTCAACAACACACTCAACAACACACTCAACAACTCTCTCAACAACACACTCAACAACACACTCAACAACACACTCAACAACACACTCAACAACACTCTCAACAACACACTCAACAACACACTCAACAACACTCTCAACAACACACTCAACAACACACTCAACAACACACTCAACAACACACTCAACAACACACTCAACAACACTCTCAACAACACACTCAACAACACACTCAACAACACACTCAACAACACACTCAACAACACACTCAACAACACACTCAACAACACACTCAACAACACTCTCAACAACACACTCAACAACACACTCAACAACACTCTCAACAACACACTCAACAACACACTCAACAACACACTCAACAACACACTCAACAACACACTCAACAACACTCTCAACAACACACTCAACAACACACTCAACAACACACTCAACAACACACTCAACAACACTCTCAACAACACACTCAACAACACACTCAACAACACTCTCAACAACACACTCAACAACACACTCAACAACACACTCAACAACACACTCAACAACACACTCAACAACACTCTCAACAACACACTCAACAACACACTCAACAACACACTCAACAACACACTCAACAACACACTCAACAACACACTCAACAACACACTCAACAACACACTCAACAACACTCTCAACAACACACTCAACAACACACTCAACAACACACTCAACAACACACTCAACAACACACTCAACAACACACTCAACAACACACTCAACAACACACTCAACAACACACTCAACAACACACTCAACAACACTCTCAACAACACACTCAACAACACACTCAACAACACACTCAACAACACACTCAACAACACACTCAACAACACACTCAACAACACACTCAACAACACACTCAACAACACACTCTGTATTTGCAGTAAACGACTTTAAAATCTTCTTCAAAAGCTTCGTCTCATAAACGTCGTCGTCGTGGAAACTGACGCTCGTTATTCTCAGTGATGTCGTGTTAATGAGTCTGTGATCAACAGAGTTTCCTCATGAGTCATGAAGTGTCATGATGACGCACACACACACACACACACACACACACACACACACACACACACACACACACACACACACACACACACACACACACACACACACACACTCAGCTGCTCAGATGCACGTCAGCCTCACTAGTCATGTTGAGATGTTACATCAGTTCCATTAACATCAATATTGATCATCAACTAACACACACTAGTTACTTATTCAAATAGTAATATGTTGTCATCACTAAACGAATGATGTGTATTTATTAAAACAACATCATTTTATCATGAATATGTTAATATTTTACCATATTCACTGACTCTTGAGGTCATGTGATCAATACTCTTGAAGTCATGTGATCAATACTCTTGAAGTCATGTGATCAATACTCTTGAAGTCATGTGATCAATTCTCTTGAAGTCATGTGATCAATACTCTTGAAGTCATGTGATCAATACTCTTGAAGTCATGTGATCAATACTCTTGAAGTCATGTGATCAATACTCTTGAAGTCATGTGATCAATACTCTTGAGGTCATTTGATCAATACTCTTGAAGTCATGTGATCAATACTCTTGAGGTCATGTGATCAATACTCTTGAAGTCATGTGATCAATACTCTTGAAGTCATGTGATCAATACTCCTGAAGTCACTTGATCAATACTCTTGAGGTCATGTGATCAATACTCTTGAAATCATGTGATCAATACTCTTGAAGTCACGTGATCAATACTCTTGAAGTCATGTGATCAATACTCTTGAAGTCATGTGATCAATGCTCTTGAAGTCATGTGATCAATACTCTTGAGGTCATGTGATCAATGCTCTTGAAGTCATGTGATCAATACTCTTGAAGTCATGTGATCAATACTCTTGAAGTCATGTGATCAATACTCTTGAAGTCATGTGATCAATGCTCTTGAAGTCATGTGATCAATACTCTTGAAGTCATGTGATCAATGCTCTTGAAGTCATGTGATCAATACTCTTGAAGCGTGATTGATTGAAACTTCGTCGTTCATCACGACCTGATGGTTCTTAAGGTTCTGCTGGAGTCGTTCATCACGACCTGATGGTTCTTAAGGTTCTGCTGGAGTCGTTCATCACGACCTGATGGTTCTTAAGGTTCTGCTGGAGTCGTTCATCATGACCTGATGGTTCTTAAGGTTCTGCTGGAGTCGTTCATCACGACCTGATGGTTCTTAAGGTTCTGCTGGAGTCGTTCATCATGACCTGATGGTTCTTAAGGTTCTGCTGGAGTCGTTCATCATGACCTGATGGTTCTTAAGGTTCTGCTGGAGTCGTTCATCATGACCTGATGGTTCTTAAGGTTCTGCTGGAGTCGTTCATCACGACCTGATGGTTCTTAAGGTTCTGCTGGAGTCGTTCATCACGACCTGATGGTTCCTAAGGTTCTGCTGGAGTCTTTCATCACGACCTGATGGTTCTTAAGGTTCTGCTGGAGTCGTTCATCACGACCTGATGGTTCTTAAGGTTCTGCTGGAGTCTTTCATCACGACCTGATGGTTCTTAAGGTTCTGCTGGAGTCGTTCATTATGACCTGATGGTTCTTAAGGTTCTGCTGGAGTCGTTCATCACGACCTGATGGTTCTTAAGGTTCTGCTGGAGTCGTTCATCACGACCTGATGGTTCTTAAGGTTCTGCTGGAGTCTTTCATCACGACCTGATGGTTCTTAAGGTTCTGCTGGAGACTTTCATCACGACCTGATGGTTCTTAAGGTTCTGCTGGAGTCTTTCATCACGACCTGATGGTTCTTAAGGTTCTGCTGGAGTCTTTCATCACGACCTGATGTTTTTTAAGGTTCTGCTGGAGTTGTTCATCACGACCTGATGTTTTTTAAGGTTCTGCTGGAGTCGTTCATCACGACCTGATGTTTTTTAAGGTTCTGCTGGAGTCGTTCATCACGACCTGATGTTTTTTAAGGTTCTGCTGGAGTCGTTCATCACGACCTGATGGTTCTTAAGGTTCTGCTGGAGTCTTTCATCACGACCTGATGTTTTTTAAGGTTCTGCTGGAGTCGTTCATCACGACCTGATGGTTCTTAAGGTTCTGCTGGAGTCGTTCATCACGACCTGATGGTTCTTAAGGTTCTGCTGGAGTCGTTCATCACGACCTGATGGTTCTTAAGGTTCTGCTGGAGTCTTTCATCACGAACTGATGGTTCTTAAGGTTCTGCTGGAGTCTTTCATCACGACCTGATGGTTCTTAAGGTTCTGCTGGAGTCGTTCATCACGACCTGATGGTTCTTAAGGTTCTGCTGGAGTCGTTCATCACGACCTGATGGTTCTTAAGGTTCTGCTGGAGTCGTTCATCACGACCTGATAGTTCTTAAGGTTCTGCTGGAGTCGTTCATCACGACCTGATGGTTCTTAAGGTTCTGCTGGAGTCTTTCATCACGACCTGATGGTTTTTAAGGTTCTGCTGGAGACTTTCATCACGACCTGATGGTTCTTAAGGTTCTGCTGGAGTCTTTCATCACGGCCTGATGGTTCTTAAGGTTCTGCTGGAGTCTTTCATCACGACCTGATGGTTTTTAAGGTTCTGCTGGAGACTTTCATCACGACCTGATGGTTCTTAAGGTTCTGCTGGAGTCTTTCATCACGGCCTGATGGTTCTTAAGGTTCTGCTGGAGTCTTTCATCACGACCTGATGGTTCTTAAGGTTCTGCTGGAGTCGTTCATCACGACCTGATGGTTCTTAAGGTTCTGCTGGAGTCGTTCATCACGACCTGATGGTTCTTAAGGTTCTGCTGGAGTCGTTCATCACGACCTGATGGTTCTTAAGGTTCTGCTGGAGTCGTTCATCATGACCTGATGGTTCTTAAGGTTCTGCTGGAGTCGTTCATCACGACCTGATGGTTCTTAAGGTTCTGCTGGAGTCGTTCATCATGACCTGATGGTTCTTAAGGTTCTGCTGGAGTCGTTCATCATGACCTGATGGTTCTTAAGGTTCTGCTGGAGTCGTTCATCATGACCTGATGGTTCTTAAGGTTCTGCTGGAGTCGTTCATCACGACCTGATGGTTCTTAAGGTTCTGCTGGAGTCGTTCATCACGACCTGATGGTTCCTAAGGTTCTGCTGGAGTCTTTCATCACGACCTGATGGTTCTTAAGGTTCTGCTGGAGTCGTTCATCACGACCTGATGGTTCTTAAGGTTCTGCTGGAGTCTTTCATCACGACCTGATGGTTCTTAAGGTTCTGCTGGAGTCGTTCATTATGACCTGATGGTTCTTAAGGTTCTGCTGGAGTCGTTCATCACGACCTGATGGTTCTTAAGGTTCTGCTGGAGTCGTTCATCACGACCTGATGGTTCTTAAGGTTCTGCTGGAGTCTTTCATCACGACCTGATGGTTCTTAAGGTTCTGCTGGAGACTTTCATCACGACCTGATGGTTCTTAAGGTTCTGCTGGAGTCTTTCATCACGACCTGATGGTTCTTAAGGTTCTGCTGGAGTCTTTCATCACGACCTGATGTTTTTTAAGGTTCTGCTGGAGTTGTTCATCACGACCTGATGTTTTTTAAGGTTCTGCTGGAGTCGTTCATCACGACCTGATGTTTTTTAAGGTTCTGCTGGAGTCGTTCATCACGACCTGATGTTTTTTAAGGTTCTGCTGGAGTCGTTCATCACGACCTGATGGTTCTTAAGGTTCTGCTGGAGTCTTTCATCACGACCTGATGTTTTTTAAGGTTCTGCTGGAGTCGTTCATCACGACCTGATGGTTCTTAAGGTTCTGCTGGAGTCGTTCATCACGACCTGATGGTTCTTAAGGTTCTGCTGGAGTCTTTCATCACGAACTGATGGTTCTTAAGGTTCTGCTGGAGTCTTTCATCACGACCTGATGGTTCTTAAGGTTCTGCTGGAGTCGTTCATCACGACCTGATGGTTCTTAAGGTTCTGCTGGAGTCGTTCATCACGACCTGATGGTTCTTAAGGTTCTGCTGGAGTCGTTCATCACGACCTGATGGTTCTTAAGGTTCTGCTGGAGTCGTTCATCACGACCTGATGGTTCTTAAGGTTCTGCTGGAGTCTTTCATCACGACCTGATGGTTTTTAAGGTTCTGCTGGAGACTTTCATCACGACCTGATGGTTCTTAAGGTTCTGCTGGAGTCTTTCATCACGGCCTGATGGTTCTTAAGGTTCTGCTGGAGTCTTTCATCACGACCTGATGGTTTTTAAGGTTCTGCTGGAGACTTTCATCACGACCTGATGGTTCTTAAGGTTCTGCTGGAGTCTTTCATCACGGCCTGATGGTTCTTAAGGTTCTGCTGGAGTCTTTCATCACGGCCTGATGGTTCTTAAGGTTTTGCTGGAGTCGTTCATCACGACCTGATGGTTCTTAAGGTTCTGCTGGAGTCTTTCATCACGACCTGATGGTTTTTAAGGTTCTGCTGGAGTCGTTCATCACGACCTGATGGTTCCTAAGGTTCTGCTGGAGTCTTTCATCACGACCTGATGGTTCTTAAGGTTCTGCTGGAGTCGTTCATCACGACCTGATGGTTCTTAAGGTTCTGCTGGAGTCTTTCATCACGACCTGATGGTTCTTAAGGTTCTGCTGGAGTCGTTCATTATGACCTGATGGTTCTTAAGGTTCTGCTGGAGTCGTTCATCACGACCTGATGTTTCTTAAGGTTCTGCTGGAGTCTTTCATCACGACCTGATGGTTCTTAAGGTTCTGCTGGAGTCTTTCATCACGACCTGATGTTTTTTAAGGTTCTGCTGGAGTTGTTCATCACGACCTGATGTTTTTTAAGGTTCTGCTGGAGTCGTTCATCACGACCTGATGGTTCTTAAGGTTCTGCTGGAGTCTTTCATCACGACCTGATGTTTTTTAAGGTTCTGCTGGAGTCGTTCATCACGACCTGATGTTTTTTAAGGTTCTGCTGGAGTCGTTCATCACGACCTGATGGTTCTTAAGGTTCTGCTGGAGTCTTTCATCACGACCTGATGTTTTTTAAGGTTCTGCTGGAGTCGTTCATCACGACCTGATGGTTCTTAAGGTTCTGCTGGAGTCGTTCATCACGACCTGATGGTTCTTAAGGTTCTGCTGGAGTCTTTCATCACGAACTGATGGTTCTTAAGGTTCTGCTGGAGTCTTTCATCACGACCTGATGGTTCTTAAGGTTCTGCTGGAGTCGTTCATCACGACCTTATGGTTCTTAAGGTTCTGCTGGAGTCGTTCATCACGACCTGATGGTTCTTAAGGTTCTGCTGGAGTCTTTCATCACGACCTGATGGTTTTTAAGGTTCTGCTGGAGACTTTCATCACGACCTGATGGTTCTTAAGGTTCTGCTGGAGTCTTTCATCACGGCCTGATGGTTCTTAAGATTCTGCTGGAGTCGTTCATCACGACCTGATGGTTCTTAAGGTTCTGCTGGAGTCTTTCATCACGACCTTATGGTTCTTAAGGTTCTGCTGGAGTCGTTCATCACGACCTGATGGTTCTTAAGGTTCTGCTGGAGTCTTTCATCACGACCTGATGGTTTTTAAGGTTCTGCTGGAGTCGTTCATCACGACCTGATGGTTCTTAAGGTTCTGCGGGAGTCTTTCATCACGACCTGATGGTTTTTAAGGTTCTGCTGGAGTCGTTCATCACGACCTGATGGTTCCTAAGGTTCTGCTGGAGTCTTTCATCACGACCTGATGGTTCTTAAGGTTCTGCTGGAGTCGTTCATCACGACCTGATGGTTCTTAAGGTTCTGCTGGAGTCGTTCATCACGACCTGATGGTTCTTAAGGTTCTGCTGGAGTCGTTCATCACGACCTGATGTCATGTGATCAATACTCTTGAAGTCATGTGATCAATACTTTTGAAGTCATGTGATCAATACTCTTGAAGTCATGTGATCAACACTCTTGAAGTCATGTGATCAATACTCTTGAAGTCATGTGATCAATACTCTTGAAGTCACGTGATCAATACTCTTGAAGTCACGTGATCAATACTCTTGAAGTCACGTGACTTTCATCACGACCTGATGGTTCTTAAGGTTCTGCTGGAGTTGTTCATCACGACCTGATGTTTTTTAAGGTTCTGCTGGAGTCGTTCATCACGACCTGATGGTTCTTAAGGTTCTGCTGGAGTCTTTCATCACGACCTGATGGTTCTTAAGGTTCTGCTGGAGTCGTTCATCACGACCTGATGGTTCTTAAGGTTCTGCTGGAGTCGTTCATCACGACCTGATGGTTCTTAAGGTTCTGTTGGAGTCGTTCATCACGACCTGATGGTTCTTAAGGTTCTGCTGGAGACTTTCATCACGACCTGATGGTTCTTAAGGTTCTGCTGGAGTCGTTCATCACGACCTGATGGTTCTTAAGGTTCTGCTGGAGTCTTTCATCACGACCTGATGGTTCTTAAGGTTCCGCTGGAGTCTTTCATCACGGCCTGATGGTTCTTAAGGTTCTGCTGGAGTCGTTCATCACGACCTTATGGTTCTTAAGGTTCTGCTGGAGTCGTTCATCACGACCTGATGGTTCTTAAGGTTCTGCTGGAGTCTTTCATCACGACCTGATGGTTTTTAAGGTTCTGCTGGAGACTTTCATCACGACCTGATGGTTCTTAAGGTTCTGCTGGAGTCTTTCATCACGGCCTGATGGTTCTTAAGATTCTGCTGGAGTCGTTCATCACGACCTGATGGTTCTTAAGGTTCTGCTGGAGTCTTTCATCACGACCTTATGGTTCTTAAGGTTCTGCTGGAGTCGTTCATCACGACCTGATGGTTCTTAAGGTTCTGCTGGAGTCTTTCATCACGACCTGATGGTTTTTAAGGTTCTGCTGGAGTCGTTCATCACGACCTGATGGTTCTTAAGGTTCTGCGGGAGTCTTTCATCACGACCTGATGGTTTTTAAGGTTCTGCTGGAGTCGTTCATCACGACCTGATGGTTCCTAAGGTTCTGCTGGAGTCTTTCATCACGACCTGATGGTTCTTAAGGTTCTGCTGGAGTCGTTCATCACGACCTGATGGTTCTTAAGGTTCTGCTGGAGTCGTTCATCACGACCTGATGGTTCTTAAGGTTCTGCTGGAGTCGTTCATCACGACCTGATGTCATGTGATCAATACTCTTGAAGTCATGTGATCAATACTTTTGAAGTCATGTGATCAATACTCTTGAAGTCATGTGATCAACACTCTTGAAGTCATGTGATCAATACTCTTGAAGTCATGTGATCAATACTCTTGAAGTCACGTGATCAATACTCTTGAAGTCACGTGATCAATACTCTTGAAGTCACGTGACTTTCATCACGACCTGATGGTTCTTAAGGTTCTGCTGGAGTCGTTCATCACGACCTGATGGTTCTTAAGGTTCTGCTGGAGTCGTTCATCACGACCTGATGGTTCTTAAGGTTCTGCTGGAGTCTTTCATCACGACCTGATGGTTCTTAAGGTTCTGCTGGAGTCGTTCATCACGACCTGATGGTTCTTAAGGTTCTGCTGGAGTCGTTCATCACGACCTGATGGTTCTTAAGGTTCTGCTGGAGTCGTTCATCACGACCTGATGGTTCTTAAAGTTCTGCTGGAGTCGTTCATCACGACCTGATGGTTCTTAAGGTTCTGCTGGAGTCTTTCATCACGACCTGATGGTTCTTAAGGTTCAGCTGGAGTCGTTCATCACGACCTGATGGTTCTTAAGGTTCAGCTGGAGTCGTTCATCACGACCTGATGGTTCCTAAGGTTCTTCTGGAGTCTTTCATCACGACCTGATGGTTCTTAAGGTTCTGCTGGAGTCTTTCATCACGACCTGATGGTTCTTAAGGTTCTGTTGGAGTCTTTCATCACGACCTGATGGTTCTTAAGGTTCTGCTGGAGTCGTTCATCACGACCTGATGGTTCTTAAGGTTCTGCTGGAGTCGTTCATCACGACCTGATGGTTCTTAAGGTTCTGCTGGAGTCGTTCATCACGACCTGATGGTTCTTAAGGTTCTGTTGGAGTCGTTCATCACGACCTGATGGTTCTTAAGGTTCTGCTGGAGACTTTCATCACGACCTGATGGTTCTTAAGGTTCTGCTGGAGTCGTTCATCACGACCTGATGGTTCTTAAGGTTCTGCTGGAGTCTTTCATCACGACCTGATGGTTCTTAAGGTTCCGCTGGAGTCTTTCATCACGGCCTGATGGTTCTTAAGGTTCTGCTGGAGTCGTTCATCACGACCTGATGGTTCTTAAGGTTCTGCTGGAGTCTTTCATCAAGACCTGATGGTTCTTAAGGTTCTGCTGGAGTCTTTCATCACGACCTGATGGTTCTTAAGGTTCTGCTGGAGTCGTTCATCACGACCTGATGGTTCCTAAGGTTCTGCTGGAGTCTTTCATCACGACCTGATGGTTCTTAAGGTTCTGCTGGAGTCGTTCATCACGACCTGATGGTTCTTAAGGTTCTGCTGGAGTCGTTCATCATGACCTGATGGTTCTTAAGGTTCTGCTGGAGTCGTTCATCACGACCTGATGGTTCTTAAGGTTCTGCTGGAGTCGTTCATCATGACCTGATGGTTCTTAAGGTTCTGCTGGAGTCGTTCATCACGACCTGATGGTTCTTAAGGTTCTGCTGGAGTCTTTCATCACGACCTGATGGTTCTTAAGGTTCTGCTGGAGTCGTTCATTATGACCTGATGGTTCTTAAGGTTCTGCTGGAGTCGTTCATCACGACCTGATGGTTCTTAAGGTTCTGCTGGAGTCGTTCATCACGACCTGATGGTTCTTAAGGTTCTGCTGGAGTCTTTCATCACGACCTGATGGTTCTTAAGGTTCTGCTGGAGACTTTCATCACGACCTGATGGTTCTTAAGGTTCTGCTGGAGTCTTTCATCACGACCTGATGGTTCTTAAGGTTCTGCTGGAGTCTTTCATCACGACCTGATGTTTTTTAAGGTTCTGCTGGAGTTGTTCATCACGACCTGATGTTTTTTAAGGTTCTGCTGGAGTCGTTCATCACGACCTGATGGTTCTTAAGGTTCTGCTGGAGTCGTTCATCACGACCTGATGTTTTTTAAGGTTCTGCTGGAGACTTTCATCACGACCTGATGTTTTTTAAGGTTCTGCTGGAGTCGTTCATCACGACCTGATGGTTCTTAAGGTTCTGCTGGAGTCTTTCATCACGACCTGATGGTTCTTAAGGTTCCGCTGGAGTCGTTCATCACGACCTGATGGTTCTTAAGGTTCTGCTGGAGTCGTTCATCACGACCTGATGGTTCTTAAGGTTCTGCTGGAGTCGTTCATCACGACCTGATGGTTCTTAAGGTTCTGCTGGAGTCTTTCATCACGAACTGATGGTTCTTAAGGTTCTGCTGGAGTCTTTCATCACGACCTGATGGTTCTTAAGGTTCTGCTGGAGACTTTCATCACGACCTGATGGTTCTTAAGGTTCTGCTGGAGTCGTTCATCACGACCTGATGGTTCTTAAGGTTCTGCTGGAGTCTTTCATCACGGCCTGATGGTTCTTAAGGTTTTGCTGGAGTCGTTCATCACGACCTGATGGTTCTTAAGGTTCTGCTGGAGTCTTTCATCACGACCTGATGGTTTTTAAGGTTCTGCTGGAGTCGTTCATCACGACCTGATGGTTCCTAAGGTTCTGCTGGAGTCGTTCATCACGACCTGATGGTTCTTAAGGTTCTGCTGGAGTCGTTCATCACGACCTGATGGTTCTTAAGGTTCTGCTGGAGTCTTTCATCACGACCTGATGGTTCTTAAGGTTCTGCTGGAGTCGTTCATTATGACCTGATGGTTCTTAAGGTTCTGCTGGAGTCGTTCATCATGACCTGATGGTTCTTAAGGTTCTGCTGGAGTCGTTCATCACAACCTGATTGTTCCTTCTCTTCTCTTCTCTTCTCTTCTCTTCTCTTCTCTTCTCTTCTCTTCTCTTCTCTTCTCTTCTCTTCTCTTCTCTTCTCTTCTCTTCTCTTCTCTTCTCTTCTCTTCTCTTCTCTTCTCTTCTCTTATCTTCTCTTCTCTCATGTCCTCCTGAAGCCGACTGTGGATCAAAGGTGAAGCTGCAGAACTTTTAATGAGCGAGAAGCGAGTGAAAGTGAGAATAATTCATGAAGGTCGAGAACATGAATACATTTGTCACCTTCATTGAGATGATGTTCAACCTTCAGTTAAACAAGTCCAAGACTATTTCTGCAACAACCTGTCAATCACTCTGTAGTTTCATGTTATTGTTGTGTTGCAATAGTGTGTAGTTTCATGTTATTGTTGTGTTGCAATAGTGTGTAGTTTCATGTTATTGTTGTGTTCCAATAGTGTGTAGTTTCATGTTATTGTTGTGTTGCAATAGTGTGTAGTTTCATGTTATTGTTGTGTTGCAATAGTGTGTAGTTTCATGTTATTGTTGTGTTGCCATAGTGTGTAGTTTCATGTTATTGTTGTGTTGCAATAGTGTGTAGTTTCATGTTATTGTTGTTTTGCAATAGTGTGTAGTTTCATGTTATTGTTGTGTTGCAATAGTGTGTAGTTTCATGTTATTGTTGTGTTGCAATAGTGTGTAGTTTCATGTTATTGTTGTGTTGCAATAGTGTGTAGTTTCATGTTATTGTTGTGTTGCAATAGTGTGTAGTTTCATGTTATTGTTGTGTTGCAATAGTGTGTAGTTTCATGTTATTGTTGTGTTGCAATAGTGTGTAGTTTCATGTTATTGTTGTGTTGCAATAGTGTGTAGTTTCATGTTATTGTTGTGTTGCCATAGTGTGTAGTTTCATGTTATTGTTGTGTTGCAATAGTGTCACGAGGTCACAGGTCATGTGTTCCTTCAGAAACACTCGATGATCAAAGTGTTTGTTTGAAAAGTAGAAAAATGTTACACATGTTTAAGTCGTGATGATTGTGTGTTTGTGTTGAGTCATGCTTTTGTGTTTGATCAGATGCTTGTGTTCAAGTTGTGATGACAACGAACACACATGAATATTCAATATCACACTCACACTTTGCTCCAAGTTAATGTTGTGTATCTGGTGTGTATCTGTTGTGTATCTGTTGTGTGCGACTCACGACCTTGATCTGGAGAAGAGTTTGACCTTCACTGTCTTCAACCTCCTGTTGTCGCAGCTTTGAATGTTTGCAGAAGAAAAAAGTCATTTCTTAAAAGCATTCTTGCTTCACTGTTGCTGCCAAACAACACACACACACTCACACACACACACACACACACACACACACACACACACACACACACACACACACACACACACACACACACACACACACACACACACACACACACACACACACACACACACACACACACACACACACACACACACACACACACACACACACACACACACACACACTGACACACACACACACACACACTCACACACACACACACACACACACACACACTCACACACACACACATGTACATCTACACACACACTCACACACACACACATGTACATCTACACACACACTCACACACACACACATGTACATCTACACACACACGCACACACACACACATGTACATCTACACACACTCACACACACACACATGTACATCTACACACACTCACACACACACACAGGTACATCTACACACACATAGATCAACATCAGCCACAGAATCTTCACGATGATCTTCAGGATCTAAGATCAGAAGAAGTTCCTTCAGTTTTAGTTTAATATCATGAATGTTGAAGATTCACCTCAGAGACGTTTTTATTTCCATTTCCTTTTTCCCTGAAAACCTTCGTTTCTCAACATCTTCGCGTCATCTTTGTTTCCACTTCCTGTCTGGAGACGTGATAGAAGATCCAATAATCCATCCATTGATCAGATCAACAGAAACATTTATGTCAGATTATAAGATTCAAGTTTTTACAACATGATTCAAAATCATTCTTTTTGAGTCACATTTGAATCTTTAAAAGAAATCAATCGTTTTCTTCGATCCAAACGTAAACGTGTAAGAATCTGATCTCAGGTCAGTTTATCTTTTTAGGCTTTCTGTGGATTTAAAGACTGTGTCGTGTTCCTCTGATCTTCTCTCACTACACAACACACACTGATCTTCTCTCACTACACAACACACACAACACACATTGATCTTCTCTCACCACACAACACACACAACACACACTGATCTTCTCTCACTACACAACACACACTGATCTTCTCTCACTACACAACACACACTGATCTTCTCTCACTACACAACACACACTGATCTTCTCTCACTACACAACACACACAACACACACTGATCTTCTCTCACTACACAACACACACAACACACACTGATCTTCTCTCACTACACAACACACACTGATCTTCTCTCACCACACAACACACACAACACACACTGATCTTCTCTCACCACACAACACACACTGATCTTCTCTCACCACACAACACACACTGATCTTCTCTCACCACACAACACACACTGATCTTCTCTCACTACACAACACACACAACACACACTGATCTTCTCTCACCACACAACACACACAACACACACTGATCTTCTCTCACCACACAACACACACAACACACACTGATCTTCTCTCACTACACAACACACACAACACACACTGATCTTCTCTCACCACACAACACACACAACACACACTGATCTTCTCTCACTACACAACACACACTGATCTTCTCTCACCACACAACACACACTGATCTTCTCTCACTACACAACACACACAACACACATTGATCTTCTCTCACCACACAACACACACTGATCTTCTCTCACTACACAACACACACTGATCTTCTCTCACCACACAACACATACAACACACACTGATCTTCTCTCACCACACAACACACACAACACACACTGATCTTCTCTCACTACACAACACACACTGATCTTCTCTCACCACACAACACACACTGATCTTCTCTCACCACACAACACACACTGATCTTCTCTCACCACACAACACACACTGATCTTCTCTCACTACACAACACACACTGATCTTCTCTCACCACACAACACACACTGATCTTCTCTCACTACACAACACACACAACACACATTGATCTTCTCTCACCACACAACACACACTGATCTTCTCTCACTACACAACACACACTGATCTTCTCTCACCACACAACACATACAACACACACTGATCTTCTCTCACCACACAACACACACAACACACACTGATCTTCTCTCACTACACAACACACACTGATCTTCTCTCACCACACAACACACACTGATCTTCTCTCACTACACAACACACACTGATCTTCTCTCACCACACAACACACACTGATCTTCTCTCACCACACAACACACACAACACACACTGATATTCTCTCACCACACAACACACACTGATCTTCTCTCACTACACAACACACACTGATCTTCTCTCACCACACAACACACACTGATCTTCTCTCACCACACAACACACACAACACACACTGATATTCTCTCACCACACAACACACACTGATCTTCTCTCACCACACAACACACACAACACACACTGATATTCTCTCACTACACAACACACACTGATCTTCTCTCACCACACAACACACACTGATCTTCTCTCACCACACAACACACACAACACACACTGATATTCTCTCACCACACAACACACACTGATCTTCTCTCACCACACAACACACACAACACACACTGATATTCTCTCACCACACAACACACACTGATCTTCTCTCACCACACAACACACACAACACACACTGATATTCTCTCACCACACAACACACACTGATCTTCGCTCACCACACAACACACACAACACACACTGATCTTCTCTCACCACACAACACACACAACACACACTGATCTTCTCTCACCACACAACACACACAACACACACTGATCTTCTCTCACTACACAACACACACTGATCTTCTCTCACCACACAACACACACAACACACACTGATCTTCTCTCACTACACAACACACACTGATCTTCTCTCACCACACAACACACACAACACACACTGATCTTCTCTCACTACACAACACACACTGATCTTCTCTCACCACACAACACACACAACACACACTGATCTTCTCTCACCACACAACACACACAACACACACTGATCTTCTCTCACTACACAACACACACTGATCTTCTCTCACCACACAACACACACTGATCTTCTCTCACCACACAACACACACAACACACACTGATCTTCTCTCACTACACAACACACACTGATCTTCTCTCACCACACAACACACACAACACACACTGATCTTCTCTCACTACACAACACACACTGATCTTCTCTCACCACACAACACACACAACACACACTGATCTTCTCTCACTACACAACACACACTGATCTTCTCTCACCACACAACACACACAACACACACTGATCTTCTCTCACCACACAACACACACAACACACACTGATCTTCTCTCACTACACAACACACACTGATCTTCTCTCACCACACAACACACACTGATCTTCTCTCACTACACAACACACACTGATCTTCTCTCACCACACAACACACACAACACACACAACACACCGCTTCTATTCCTGGAGATGATGCAGCAGCAGGTCCTGGAGACGAGATCCTCCCACGACATGTTGGTGGTCTTTGATGAGGCTGGACTTCAAGGCTTGAATCCTCTTCAGATCCACTCAACGGTTCCTGCTTCGGCGTCTCTGCTGCTCAGGAACCAAGAGTTGCAGGTTCAACTCCAGTGAACGAGAATCTGCTCACGGATCAGTTTGACTCGAGGGCAGCGTCTCAGGGTCACGGGTTCAGATCCAGATCTGCTGCAAACTCGTATCTTCTCTGCCGTGCTTTGATATGAGCTCCAGCTGAAGTTGTCCTCAGCGTCCTGCCCTAACTAGCTGGGAAATACTGGAGCATGAAAACCTTCTTGGAAGACTTTTATAAAACAACAGAATAATGAACAGATTTAAAATCATGGTAACGAATAAACAAGTCATGTTCTACCATCTGGATACAGGCATTTTTTGAAGGATTTGTTGAGGCAGACGCAGCCGAATGAAAACAATCAGAATAAGATAAAGTTAAATAACCAGTTTTATCTTTGTGTAGTTTTATGCTTTAAAAAGGAAGAAAAACAAACACTTTATAGTTGAAATGAGCTGCTTGGCAGAAGTCTGCCGTGACAATGTCCACTGAACGTGTCGTGTTGTCGTCACGCGTGTGTCACATGACATCAGTCTCTGTTGATGTGTGTGTTGTTGTGTTGATGTGTGTGTTGATGTGTGTGTTGTTGTGTTGATGTGTGTGTTGATGTGTGTGTTGTTGTGTTGATGTGTGTGTTGTTGTGTTGTTGTGAGTGTTGATGTGTATGTTGTT
This sequence comes from Callionymus lyra, assembly GCF_982586985.1. NCBI lineage: Eukaryota > Metazoa > Chordata > Actinopteri > Syngnathiformes > Callionymidae > Callionymus > Callionymus lyra. The sequence goes on along the minus strand of NC_141824.1, from coordinate 813,820 downwards.
GTGTTGATGTGTGTGTTGATGTGTGTGTTGTTGTGTTGATGTGTATGTTGATGTGTGTGTTGTTGTGTTGATGTGTGTGTTGATGTGTGTGTTGTTGTGTTGATGTGTGTGTTGATGTGTGTGTTGTTGTGTTGATGTGTATGTTGATGTGTGTGTTGTTGTGTTGATGTGTGTGTTGATGTGTGTGTTGTTGTGTTGATGTGTATGTTGATGTGAGTGTTGTTGTGTTGATGTGTGTGTTGATGTGTGTGTTGTTGTGTTGATGTGTATGTTGATGTGTGTGTTGTTGTGTTGATGTGTGTGTTGATGTGTGTGTTGTTGTGTTGATGTGTATGTTGATGTGAGTGTTGTTGTGTTGATGTGTGTGTTGATGTGAGTGTTGATGTGTGTGTTGATGTGTGTGTTGATGTGAGTGTTGATGTGTGTGTTGTTGTGTTGTTGTGAGTGTTGATGTGTGTGTTGTTGTGTGTGTTGATGTGTGTGTTGATGTGTGTGTTGTTGTGTTGTTGTGAGTGTTGATGTGAGTGTTGTTGTGTTGATGTGTGTGTTGATGTGAGTGTTGATGTGTGTGTTGTTGTGTTGTTGTGAGTGTTGATGTGTGTGTTGTTGTGTTGATGTGTGTGTTGATGTGAGTGTTGATGTGTGTTTTGATGTGTGTGTTGTTGTGTTGATGTGTGTGTTGATGTGTGTGTTGATGTGAGTGTTGATGTGTGTGTTGATGTGAGTGTTGATGTGTGTGTTGATGTGAGTGTTGATGTGTGTGTTGATGTGAGTGTTGTTGTGTTGATGTGTGTGTTGATGTGAGTGTTGTTGTGTTGATGTGAGTGTTGATGTGAGTGTTGATGTGAGTGTTGTTGTGAGTGTTGTTGTGTTGATGTGTGTGTTGTTGTGTTGTTGTGAGTGTTGATGTGAGTGTTGTTGTGTTGATGTGAGTGTTGATGTGTGTGTTGTTGTGTTGTTGTGAGTGTTGATGTGTGTGTTGTTGTGTTGATGTGTGTGTTGATGTGTGTGTTGTTGTGAGTGTTGATGTGACTGTTGTTGTGTTGATGTGAGTGTTGATGTGTGTGTTGTTGTGTTGATGTGTGTGTTGATGTGTGTGTTGATGTGAGTGTTGATGTGTGTGTTGATGTGAGTGTTGTTGTGTTGATGTGAGTGTTGATGTGAGTGTTGTTGTGTTGATGTGAGTGTTGATGTGAGTGTTGTTGTGTTGATGTGAGTGTTGATGTGTGTGTTGTTGTGTTGTTGTGAGTGTTGATGTGTGTGTTGTTGTGTTGATGTGTGTGTTGATGTGTGTGTTGTTGTGTGTGTTGTTGTGTGTGTTGTTGTGTTGTTGTGAGTGTTGATGTGAGTGTTGTTGTGTTTGTTGATGTGTGTGTTGTTGTGTTGTTGTGAGTGTTGATGTGTGTGTTGTTGTGTTGATGTGAGTGTTGATGTGTGTGTTGTTGTGTGTGTTGATGTGTGTGTTGTTGTGTTGATGTGTGTGTTGATGTATGTGTTGTTGTGTGTGTTGTTGTGAGTGTTGTTGTGTTGATGTGAGTGTTGATGTGTGTGTTGTTGTGTTGTTGTGAGTGTTGATGTGTGTGTTGTTGTGTTGATGTGTGTGTTGATGTGTGTGTTGTTGTGTGTGTTGATGTGTGTGTTGATGTGTGTGTTGTTGTGTTGATGTGTGTGTTGTTGTGTGTGTTGATGTGTGTGTTGTTGTGTTGTTGTGAGTGTTGATGTGTGTGTTGTTGTGTTGATGTGAGTGTTGATGTGTGTGTTGTTGTGTTGATGTGTGTGTTGATGTGTGTGTTGTTGTGTTGATGTGTATGTTGATGTGAGTGTTGTTGTGTGTGTTGTTGTGTTGTTGTGAGTGTTGATGTGTGTGTTGTTGTGTTGATGTGTGTGTTGATGTGTGTGTTGTTGTGTTGATGTGTATGTTGATGTGAGTGTTGTTGTGTGTGTTGTGTGTGTTGTTGTGTTGTTGTGTTGTTGTGAGTGACATCATCAGACGATCCAAGAGCACGAGCACAAACTGGACCTGAAACAAGAGACTCGAGGGTTTGATCCACGATCGTCTCTGAATATAATGATTAACTTGATATCAAGTCTGTGAAGCTTCTGTTGATTTGATTGAAAAACACGACGACATCATCGTCTCTGATCTTCTGAACCTCGTTCTTCACGAATGAAATCACTGTTTCTTGGATGTTGAAGAGAAGTTTATCAACGACACATGAAACACTGTTTGCATCTGGACTCGTCATGTTTCTTAAGTAATTATTAATATTTAAAGTGTTTATTACTCACCAGTGACTCAATATCATCACCTGCTCGTCATCGAACTGATGCTTCTGATGCTTTTTCTTCCACTTCTCACCCAAACATGTGAACTTGACGTCAATCAACCGAAGCAGTCGTGGCTCGACCTTCTCGTCACGTCGAAGCTTCTGATCAGTTGACGGATCAATACTGTTGTCGTCATCACTACTGACCTGATGAAGCTCTTCGCTCTCACAATACAATCTTCAACCTCATGTCAATCATCTCTGACGAGTGTGAGTCCAGGATGAGTGACAGATGGAGAGAAAACAGTCAAACTTTATTGATCACCTGCTCCTGGTCAAATCAATAACTTAATGATTAGAAGTTTCTTGATCTGTTGCTGCTTCAATCACTTTCTATTATTCAATCCATCAATCACTGGACGTGACTTCAGTAACTACCAGTAACTACCAGTAACTACCAGTAACTACCAATAACTACCAGTAACTACCAATCACTACCAATAACTACCAGTAACTACCAGTAACTACCAGTAACTACCAGTAACTACCAATCACTACCAGTAACTACCAGTAACTACCAGTAACTACCAATCACTACCAGTAACTACCAGTAACTACCAGTAACTACCAGTAACTACCAGTAACTACCAATCACTACCAGTAACTACCAGTAACTACCAGTAACTACCAGTAACTACCAGTAACTACCAATCACTACCAGTAACTACCAGTAACTACCAGTAACTACCAGTAACTACCAATCACTACCAGTAACTACCAGTAACTACCAGTAACTACCAATCACTACCAGTAACTACCAGTAACTACCAGTAACTACCAATCACTACCAGTAACTACCAGTAACTACCAGTAACTACCAGTAACTACCAGTAACTACCAGTAACAGATGCTTCAGCGGCGACTCTCGTGCTTCAGGATCTGAAGTTAAACAAAAGTGACTTCAATAGAAAACAAAATATACGACAAAGATAGAAAAGATTAGATAAAAATAGATAAAAGATATTAAATTAATGTTGAATATGTTATAATTAATGAATAAGAAAAATATGACATTATTGATATTTGACTGAAGAATTCCTTGAGGTTAAAAAAATAAGATGCATTTCAAACAACATGAATGATAATAAAACAAATATAATAAAACTTTACATTGACATGTAACTGATGGAGAACAAAGTTCAAACAAAGTTCAAACAAAGTTCAAACAAAGTTCAAACAAAGTTCAAACAAAGTTCAAACAAAGTTCAAACAAAGTTCAAACAAAGTTCAAACAAAGTTCAAACAAAGTTCAAACAAGGTTCAAACAAAGTTCAAACAAAGTTCAAAGGTCCTCGAGAAACGACATGAGTTCAAACTCAAGTGTTGATTCACTGACAGGTTCGTTGAGCGACTCGTCCTCAGATCTGGACTCAAAACAACTTAAGGACCACGAGCCTCGCGTTCGTCCAGACAAACACTGACCAGGGAGTGATTTGAGCTTTTAATTGAGGAACGTTGTGATTAAAGACTCGTGAAGGAGAGACAACAACCGTCTGACTTCTGTTTTATTTCGGTTGTTGATGTTGTTTGTCATGTGTGAAGGTGTTTGTTTGCAGCTGTTGACGTTTTTAAACAGGCAACGTCAGGGACAGCTTCACTCTGACAGGCGTCTGATTGGTCAGCAGAGGCGGGTGTGTAGTGAAAAATAAGAAATAAAACGAATGAAACCAACACACGGAAGTACAGTGTTGTGTAGAACAGTGTTGTGTAGAACAGTGTTGTGTAGAACAGTGTTGTGTAGAACAGTGTTGTGTAGAACAGTGTTGTGTAGAACAGTGTTGTGTAGAACAGTGTTGTGTAGAACAGTGTTGTGTAGAACAGTGTAGTGTAGAACAGTGTTGTGTAGAACAGTGTAGTGTAGAACAGTGTTGTGTAGAACAGTGTAGTGTAGAACAGTGTTGTGTAGAACAGTGTTGTGTAGAACAGTGTTGTGTAGAACAGTGTAGTGTAGAACAGTGTAGTGTAGAACAGTGTTGTGTAGAACAGTGTAGTGTAGAACAGTGTTGTGTAGAACAGTGTTGTGTAGAACAGTGTTGTGTAGAACAGTGTTGTGTAGAACAGTGTAGTGTAGAACAGTGTAGTGTAGAACAGTGTTGTGTAGAACAGTGTAGTGTAGATCAGTGTTGTGTAGAACAGTGTTGTGTAGAACAGTGTTGTGTAGAACAGTGTAGTGTAGAACAGTGTAGTGTAGAACAGTGTAGTGTAGAACAGTGTAGTGTAGAACAGTGTTGTGTAGAACAGTGTTGTGTAGAACAGTGTTGTGTAGAACAGTGTTGTGTAGAACAGTGTAGTGTAGAACAGTGTTGTGTAGAACAGTGTAGTGTAGAACAGTGTAGTGTAGAACAGTGTTGTGTAGAACAGTGTAGTGTAGAACAGTGTAGTGTAGAACAGTGTTGTGTAGAACAGTGTTGTGTAGAACAGTGTTGTGTAGAACAGTGTAGTGTAGAACAGTGTTGTGTAGAACAGTGTAGTGTAGAACAGTGTAGTGTAGAACAGTGTTGTGTAGAACAGTGTTGTGTAGAACAGTGTAGTGTAGAACAGTGTTGTGTAGAACAGTGTAGTGTAGAACAGTGTAGTGTAGAACAGTGTTGTGTAGAACAGTGTTGTGTAGAACAGTGTAGTGTAGAACAGTGTAGTGTAGAACAGTGTAGTGTAGAACAGTGTAGTGTAGAACAGTGTTGTGTAGAACAGTGTTGTGTAGAACAGTGTAGTGTAGAACAGTGTAGTGTAGAACAGTGTAGTGTAGAACAGTGTAGTGTAGAACAGTGTTGTGTAGAACAGTGTTGTGTAGAACAGTGTTGTGTAGAACAGTGTAGTGTAGAACATTGTAGTGTAGAACAGTGTAGTGTAGAACAGTGTTGTGTAGAACAGTGTTGTGTAGAACAGTGTAGTGTAGAACAGTGTAGTGTAGAACAGTGTTGTGTAGAACAGTGTTGTGTAGAACAGTGTAGTGTAGAACAGTGTAGTGTAGAACAGTGTAGTGTAGAACAGTGTTGTGTAGAACAGTGTTGTGTAGAACAGTGTAGTGTAGAACAGTGTAGTGTAGAACAGTGTTGTGTAGAACAGTGTAGTGTAGAACAGTGTTGTGTTGAACAGTGTAGTGTAGAACAGTGTTGTGTAGAACAGTGTAGTGTAGAACAGTGTTGTGTAGAACAGTGTAGTGTAGAACAGTGTTGTGTAGAACAGTGTTGTGTAGAACAGTGTTGTGTAGAACAGTGTAGTGTAGAACAGTGTTGTGTAGAACAGTGTAGTGTAGAACAGTGTTGTGTAGAACAGTGTTGTGTAGAACAGTGTAGTGTAGAACAGTGTTGTGTAGAACAGTGTAGTGTAGAACAATGTAGTGTAGAACAGTGTTGTGTAGAACAGTGTTGTGTAGAACAGTGTAGTGTAGAACAGTGTAGTGTAGAACAGTGTAGTGTAGAACAGTGTTGTGTAGAACAGTGTAGTGTAGAACAGTGTAGTGTAGAACAGTGTAGTGTAGAACAGTGTTGTGTAGAACAGTGTAGTGTAGAACAGTGTTGTGTAGAACAGTGTTGTGTAGAACAATGTAGTGTAGAACAGTGTTGTGTAGAACAGTGTTGTGTAGAACAGTGTAGTGTAGAACAGTGTAGTGTAGAACAGTGTAGTGTAGAACAGTGTTGTGTAGAACAGTGTAGTGTAGAACAGTGTTGTGTAGAACAGTGTTGTGTAGAACAGTGTTGTGTAGAACAGTGTAGTGTAGAACAGTGTTGTGTAGAACAGTGTAGTGTAGAACAGTGTTGTGTAGAACAGTGTTGTGTAGAACAGTGTTGTGTAGAACAGTGTTGTGTAGAACAGTGTTGTGTAGAACAGTGTTGTGTAGAACAGTGTAGTGTAGAACAGTGTAGTGTAGAACAGTGTAGTGTAGAACAGTGTAGTGTAGAACAGTGTAGTGTAGAACAGTGTAGTGTAGAACAGTGTAGTGTAGAACAGTGTAGTGTAGAACAGTGTAGTGTAGAACAGTGTAGTGTAGAACAGTGTTGTGTAGAACAGTGTTGTGTAGAACAGTGTTGTGTAGAACAGTGTTGTGTAGAACAGTGTTGTGTAGAACAGTGTTGTGTAGAACAGTGTTGTGTAGAACAGTGTTGTGTAGAACAGTGTTGTGTAGAACAGTGTTGTGTAGAACAGTGTTGTGTAGAACAGTGTTGTGTAGGAGGCGAGGGACGCTGCAGTTGCTCCCACACAGCTCAGTTCAGATGCATCAGGACTGTTTGTCTGAACTCTCTGAGGAAAAGGACGATGAAAGTCGGGGCAGAAGCTTCAGCTCAGCTCACATCTTTGATAGCAGCTCATATGTACATGTTCACCAACACAGAGGAACACGGTCGATGGATTTCTGTGGCTCTGCTGTAAACCTCACATCAGAGGTAGAAGCTGGAGGAGAGAATGTGTACTTAGGAACTAATACTTCAGATCAGAGAATATTTAACTCTTAATACATAGATTCTCTTTATGTGTAACATATTTGTTGTGTTTTACTACAAATTGTGTTTGTCAAGAGTGTGTTGTTACAAGGATACATAGTGATATACAGAAATACTTGTATTGTGATAGTGTAGTAACAAGTACATATGTGTAGTATTGTCCAGTACTTGACTCTGGTGTTGTGATAGTGTAGTAACAAGTATATATGTGTAGTATTGTCCAGTACTTGACTCTGGAGTTGTGATAGTGTAGTAACAAGTATATATGTGTAGTATTGTCCGGTACTGGACTCTGGTATTGTGATAGTGTAGTAACAAGTATATATGTGTAGTATTGTCCAGTACTGGACTCTGGTATTGTGATAGTGTAGTAACAAGTATATATGTGTAGTATTGTCCAGTACTTGACTCTGGTGTTGTGATAGTGTAGTAACAAGTACACATGTGTAGTATTGTCCAGTACTTGACTCTGGTGTTGTGATAGTGTAGTAACAAGTATATATGTGTAGTATTGTCCAGTACTTGACTCTGGTGTTGTGATAGTGTAGTAACAAGTATATATGTGTAGTATTGTCCAGTACTTGACTCTGGTGTTGTGATAGTGTAGTAACAAGTATATATGTGTAGTATTGTCCAGTACTTGACTCTGGTGTTGTGATAGTGTAGTAACAAGTATATATGTGTAGTATTGTCCGGTACTGGACTCTGGTATTGTGATAGTGTAGTAACAAGTATATATGTGTAGTATTGTCCAGTACTGGACTCTGGTATTGTGATAGTGTAGTAACAAGTATATATGTGTAGTATTGTCCAGTACTTGACTCTGGTGTTGTGATAGTGTAGTAACAAGTACACATGTGTAGTATTGTCCAGTACTTGACTCTGGTGTTATGATAGTGTAGCAACAAGTATATATGTGTAGTATTGTCCAGTACTTGACTCTGGTGTTGTGATAGTGTAGTAACAAGTACACATGTGTAGTATTGTCCAGTACTTGACTCTGGTGTTATGATAGTGTAGCAACAAGTATATATGTGTAGTATTGTCCAGTACTTGACTCTGGTGTTATGATAGTGTAGTAACAAGTACACATGTGTAGTATTGTCCAGTACTTGACTCTGGTGTTATGATAGTGTAGTAACAAGTATATATGTGTAGTATTGTCCAGTACTTGACTCTGGTGTTATGATAGTGTAGTAACAAGTATATATGTGTAGTATTGTCCAGTACTTGACTCTGGTGTTATGATAGTGTAGTAACAAGTACACATGTGTAGTATTGTCCAGTACTTGACTCTGGTGTTATGATAGTGTAGTAACAAGTATATATGTGTAGTATTGTCCAGTACTTGACTCTGGTGTTATGATAGTGTAGTAACAAGTATATATGTGTAGTATTGTCCAGTACTTCACTCTGGTGTTGTAGTATTTACAGACAACATGACTCTTGATGAAGTCGTAACTACTTTCATTTGTTTTCAAACCCAAATATGTCCAAACATCAGCCTCAAAAGAGTCACTGTATCCTCTCGTCCTCAGTCATCATTCTAGCTGTTGATGATGTAACGACTGCTGCCATCTAGAGGCCGGAAGTCTAATTGCATATGAAGCACAAAATAAAATATGATTTCAAAGCTAGAAAAAAACTTTATTGAAAACAGTGTTTTGTTGAACAAAAGTCACAATATTGTGTCATTATTTTCTCACACCTTCGATGCAACAAGATAATGTTCTTCTGGACCATGAGATGAATCACTTCTTCTTCACGTGTTGACGTGAGATGTTCGTGTCGACGATTCAATCGTTTCTTCATTTGTGCCCCAACAATATTAGCATCTTTATGAGCTGCTGGGTCTGTCCTGTGTCTTCCTCCCAGATGGTCTCACAAATCTTAGGTCAGTGTAGAGTTTTGAACGTTTAACAAAAGTCAAATCAACACATGATTGATCACATGGTTGTTGAATCTGTGATCCGCCCTCGATGAGTCGTCTCTGTTTATATCTTCATGTTATAGTTATATGTTCATGTTTTAGTGTTTCCTCCTTTAATGATACTTCAAACCCATGTGTTCTCCATCATCAACTCGTTGAAACCAGAGAAACATGTTTCAGGATTTTCAACACGTATGACACATGTGACCCTGAACACGTGAACATGTTGTGATGAATGTTTGTGTTTCAATGTCGAGGCTAAAATCAATAACTTAGCAATATAAAGAGTAAAACCTTCAGTTGTGACATCGAAGCATGTTTTATATACAGTTTAAACACACGTTTAAAAACATTAGAAACATTAGAAACATTAGAAACATTAGAAACATTAAAAACATTAAAAACATTAGAAACATTAGAAACATTAGAAACATTAGAAACATTAAAAACATTAGAAACATTAAAAACATTAAAAACATTAGAAACATTAGAAACATTAGAAACATTAGAAACATTAAAAACATTAGAAACATTAGAAACATTAAAAACATTAGAAACATTAGAAACATTAAAAACATTAGAAACATTAGAAACATTAGAAACATTAGAAACATTAAAAACATTAGAAACATTAGAAACATTAAAAACATTAGAAACATTAAAAACATTAGAAACATTAAAAACATTAGAAACATTAAAAACATTAGAAACATTAGAAACATTAAAAACATTAAAAACATTAAAAACATTAAAAACATTAAAAACATTAAAAACATTAGAAACATTAGAAACATTAAAAACATTAAAAACATTAAAAACATTAGAAACATTAAAAACATTAGAAACATTAGAAACATTAGAAACATTAGAAACATTAAAAACATTAAAAACATTAGAAACATTAGAAACATTAGAAACATTAGAAACATTAGAAACATTAGAAACATTAAAAACATTAGAAACATTAGAAACATTAGAAACATTAGAAACATTAGAAACATTAGAAACATTAGAAACATTAGAAACATTAAAAACATTAGAAACATTAGAAACATTAGAAACATTAAAAACATTAGAAACATTAGAAACATTAGAAACATTAGAAACATTAAAAACATTAGAAACATTAAAAACATTAGAAACATTAAAAACATTAGAAACATTAAAAACATTAGAAACATTAGAAACATTAAAAACATTAGAAACATTAGAAACATTAAAAACATTAGAAACATTAGAAACATTAGAAACATTAGAAACATTAAAAACATTAGAAACATTAGAAACATTAGAAACATTAGAAACATTACAAACATTAGAAACATTAAAAACATTAGAAACATTAAAAACATTAGAAACATTAAAAACATTAAAAACATTAGAAACATTAGAAACATTAGAAACATTAGAAACATTAGAAACATTAAAAACATTAAAAACATTAAAAACATTAAAAACATTAAAAACATTAAAAACATTAGAAACATTAGAAACATTAAAAACATTAAAAACATTAAAAACATTAGAAACATTAAAAACATTAGAAACATTAGAAACATTAAAAACATTAGAAACATTAGAAACATTAAAAACATTAAAAACATTAGAAACATTAGAAACATTAGAAACATTAAAAACATTAGAAACATTAGAAACATTAGAAACATTAGAAACATTAAAAACATTAGAAACATTAAAAACATTAGAAACATTAAAAACATTAGAAACATTAGAAACATTAAAAACATTAAAAACATTAAAAACATTAAAAACATTAAAAACATTAAAAACATTAGAAACATTAGAAACATTAAAAACATTAAAAACATTAAAAACATTAGAAACATTAAAAACATTAGAAACATTAGAAACATTAAAAACATTAGAAACATTAGAAACATTAAAAACATTAAAAACATTAGAAACATTAGAAACATTAGAAACATTAAAAACATTAGAAACATTAGAAACATTAGAAACATTAGAAACATTAAAAACATTAAAAACATTAGAAACATTAGAAACATTAGAAACATTAGAAACATTAAAAACATTAGAAACATTAGAAACATTAAAAACATTAGAAACATTAGAAACATTAAAAACATTAGAAACATTAGAAACATTAAAAACATTAGAAACATTAAAAACATTAGAAACATTAAAAACATTAGAAACATTAAAAACATTAGAAACATTAGAAACATTAAAAACATTAAAAACATTAAAAACATTAAAAACATTAAAAACATTAAAAACATTAAAAACATTAGAAACATTAGAAACATTAAAAACATTAAAAACATTAAAAACATTAGAAACATTAAAAACATTAGAAACATTAGAAACATTAAAAACATTAGAAACATTAGAAACATTAAAAACATTAAAAACATTAGAAACATTAGAAACATTAGAAACATTAAAAACATTAGAAACATTAGAAACATTAAAAACATTAAAAACATTAAAAACATTAGAAACATTAGAAACATTAGAAACATTAAAAACATTAGAAACATTAGAAACATTAGAAACATTAGAAACATTAGAAACATTAGAAACATTAGAAACATTAAAAACATTAGAAACATTAGAAACATTAAAAACATTAAAAACATTAGAAACATTAGAAACATTAGAAACATTAAAAACATTAGAAACATTAGAAACATTAAAAACATTAAAAACATTAAAAACATTAGAAACATTAGAAACATTAGAAACATTAAAAACATTAGAAACATTAGAAACATTAGAAACATTAAAAACATTAAAAACATTAGAAACATTAAAAACATTAAAAACATTAGAAACATTAGAAACATTAGAAACATTAGAAACATTAAAAACATTAGAAACATTAGAAACATTAAAAACATTAGAAACATTAGAAACATTAGAAACATTAGAAACATTAAAAACATTAAAAACATTAAAAACATTAAAAACATTAAAAACATTAGAAACATTAGAAACATTAGAAACATTAGAAACATTAAAAACATTAGAAACATTAGAAACATTAAAAACATTAGAAACATTAGAAACATTAAAAACATTAGAAACATTAGAAACATTAGAAACATTAGAAACATTAAAAACATTAGAAACATTAGAAACATTAAAAACATTAGAAACATTAAAAACATTAGAAACATTAAAAACATTAGAAACATTAAAAACATTAGAAACATTAGAAACATTAAAAACATTAAAAACATTAAAAACATTAAAAACATTAAAAACATTAAAAACATTAAAAACATTAGAAACATTAGAAACATTAGAAACATTAAAAACATTAAAAACATTAAAAACATTAGAAACATTAAAAACATTAGAAACATTAGAAACATTAAAAACATTAGAAACATTAGAAACATTAAAAACATTAAAAACATTAGAAACATTAGAAACATTAGAAACATTAAAAACATTAGAAACATTAGAAACATTAAAAACATTAAAAACATTAAAAACATTAGAAACATTAGAAACATTAAAAACATTAGAAACATTAGAAACATTAGAAACATTAGAAACATTAGAAACATTAGAAACATTAGAAACATTAAAAACATTAGAAACATTAGAAACATTAAAAACATTAAAAACATTAGAAACATTAGAAACATTAGAAACATTAAAAACATTAGAAACATTAGAAACATTAAAAACATTAAAAACATTAAAAACATTAGAAACATTAGAAACATTAGAAACATTAAAAACATTAGAAACATTAGAAACATTAGAAACATTAAAAACATTAAAAACATTAGAAACATTAGAAACATTAGAAACATTAGAAACATTAAAAACATTAGAAACATTAAAAACATTAGAAACATTAGAAACATTAGAAACATTAGAAACATTAGAAACATTAGAAACATTAGAAACATTAGAAACATTAAAAACATTAAAAACATTAGAAACATTAAAAACATTAGAAACATTAAAAACATTAGAAACATTAAAAACATTAGAAACATTAAAAACATTAAAAACATTAAAAACATTAAAAACATTAGAAACATTAGAAACATTAGAAACATTAGAAACATTAGAAACATTAGAAACATTAGAAACATTAAAAACATTAGAAACATTAGAAACATTAGAAACATTAGAAACATTAAAAACATTAAAAACATTAGAAACATTAAAAACATTAGAAACATTAGAAACATTAAAAACATTAGAAACATTAGAAACATTAAAAACATTAGAAACATTAGAAACATTAGAAACATTAGAAACATTAGAAACATTAGAAACATTAGAAACATTAGAAACATTAAAAACATTAGAAACATTAGAAACATTAAAAACATTAAAAACATTAGAAACATTAGAAACATTAGAAACATTAAAAACATTAGAAACATTAGAAACATTAAAAACATTAAAAACATTAAAAACATTAGAAACATTAGAAACATTAGAAACATTAAAAACATTAGAAACATTAGAAACATTAGAAACATTAAAAACATTAAAAACATTAGAAACATTAGAAACATTAGAAACATTAGAAACATTAAAAACATTAGAAACATTAAAAACATTAGAAACATTAGAAACATTAGAAACATTAGAAACATTAGAAACATTAGAAACATTAGAAACATTAGAAACATTAAAAACATTAAAAACATTAGAAACATTAAAAACATTAGAAACATTAAAAACATTAGAAACATTAAAAACATTAGAAACATTAAAAACATTAAAAACATTAAAAACATTAAAAACATTAGAAACATTAGAAACATTAGAAACATTAGAAACATTAGAAACATTAGAAACATTAGAAACATTAGAAACATTAGAAACATTAAAAACATTAGAAACATTAGAAACATTAGAAACATTAGAAACATTAAAAACATTAAAAACATTAGAAACATTAAAAACATTAGAAACATTAAAAACATTAGAAACATTAGAAACATTAGAAACATTAAAAACATTAGAAACATTAAAAACATTAGAAACATTAGAAACATTAGAAACATTAGAAACATTAAAAACATTAAAAACATTAGAAACATTAGAAACATTAGAAACATTAAAAACATTAAAAACATTAGAAACATTAGAAACATTAGAAACATTAGAAACATTAGAAACATTAGAAACATTAAAAACATTAGAAACATTAAAAACATTAGAAACATTAAAAACATTAGAAACATTAAAAACATTAAAAACATTAGAAACATTAAAAACATTAGAAACATTAAAAACATTAGAAACATTAAAAACATTAGAAACATTAAAAACATTAAAAACATTAAAAACATTAAAAACATTAGAAACATTAGAAACATTAGAAACATTAGAAACATTAGAAACATTAGAAACATTAGAAACATTAGAAACATTAGAAACATTAAAAACATTAGAAACATTAGAAACATTAGAAACATTAGAAACATTAAAAACATTAAAAACATTAGAAACATTAAAAACATTAGAAACATTAAAAACATTAGAAACATTAGAAACATTAGAAACATTAAAAACATTAGAAACATTAAAAACATTAGAAACATTAGAAACATTAGAAACATTAGAAACATTAAAAACATTAAAAACATTAGAAACATTAAAAACATTAAAAACATTAAAAACATTAGAAACATTAGAAACATTAGAAACATTAGAAACATTAGAAACATTAGAAACATTAGAAACATTAGAAACATTAGAAACATTAGAAACATTAGAAACATTAAAAACATTAGAAACATTAGAAACATTAAAAACATTAGAAACATTAAAAACATTAGAAACATTAGAAACATTAGAAACATTAGAAACATTAAAAACATTAGAAACATTAGAAACATTAGAAACATTAAAAACATTAGAAACATTAGAAACATTAAAAACATTAGAAACATTAGAAACATTAGAAACATTAGAAACATTAAAAACATTAAAAACATTAGAAACATTAAAAACATTAGAAACATTAGAAACATTAGAAACATTAGAAACATTAGAAACATTAAAAACATTAAAAACATTAGAAACATTAAAAACATTAGAAACATTAGAAACATTAGAAACATTAGAAACATTAGAAACATTAGAAACATTAAAAACATTAAAAACATTAGAAACATTAGAAACATTAGAAACATTAAAAACATTAAAAACATTAGAAACATTAGAAACATTAGAAACATTAGAAACATGAGAAACATTAGAAACATTAGAAACATTAGAAACATTAAAAACATTAAAAACATTAGAAACATTAGAAACATTAGAAACATTAGAAACATGAGAAACATTAGAAACATTAAACTTCAGGTTCTTCAGGTTCTTCAGGTTCTTCAGGTTCTTCAGGTTCTTCAGGTTCTTCAGGTTCTTCAGGTTCTTCAGGTTCTTCAGGTTCTTCAGGTTCTTCAGGTTTGTCTTCGGTTTACTTTTGCTTCAGGAACACGTTTGAACTTCAACATCGACGACAAATAAACTTCATTCACATGTTGACGCTTCATGTCCTTGAGAAATATTTATAGATGTTTTACTTTCACCAGGAACATGAACATCATGAGTTAATATTTACGTCTCAAACCTTCATGTTCCAAATAGATCTTTTTTATACCACGATAAATGTTTCTGCTGCTTCCATAACCTTGCCGGAGCCAAGGCCTCGAGCCGGCGTCAGATCTGGTCGTCCCTGAAGATAGAAGAGCTTTAGATGTTTCAACTGTGAAGAGAAGGTTTGAAGAGAATCAAGGATGATGGAATATTCTCTTGATCGAGAAGATCTTGAAGGTCATGGTTCAGGTCAGAGTTGAACTCTCGTGATCCTAGACGTTCATGTGTTCTCTTGAGTGTGAAGATCCTCTTCTGTGAAGGTCCTCTTCTGAAGTTCTTCGCCACATTCCTGGACTGTGTCTTCTGCTGGTGTGCGTCTCTGTGGTCGTGATGTTGTGTTACATTCGACACACACAGTGTTAACACTCGGATCTTCTCTAACACGACAGAACAGCTGAAGCTCAAGAGCACGTCTGGCTGATCCTCGAGCAGCTGCTCACTGGTGTGTTGTTGTTGTGTTGTTGTTGTGTTGTTGTTGTGTTGTTGTTGTGTTGTTGGCAGATCACGACAACATGGTCGCACACATGGTGTTGCTGCTGCGGATCAAAGTGCAGACAAATGTTGTGTATTTATGTTTATGTTTGACGAGTGAAGAATCCTGAGTGACAGCTTCAGACGAGTGAAGACAGACCCGCCTTCAGTTGCTTCTGATTGGTTAATATTGCGTCAGGCCTTCTGTGATTGGATGGATTTATGCAGAACCAGAACAATGTTTATTATTAGTTTTTTAAACATTCTATTGTAGTTTTTAAACATTCTATTGTAGTTTTAAACATTCTATTGTAGTTTTAAACATTCTATTGTAGTTTTTAAACATTCTATTGTAGTTACTAAACATTCTATTGTAGTTTTAAACATTCTATTGTAGTTTTAAACATTATATTGTAGTTTTAAACATTCTATTGTAGTTTTAAACATTCTATTGTAGTTTTTAAACATTCTATTGTAGTTTTTAAACATTCTATTGTAGTGTTTAAACATTATATTGTAGTTTTAAACATTCTATTGTAGTTTTAAACATTCTATTGTAGTTTTTAAACATTCTATTGTAGTTACTAAACATTCTATTGTAGTTTTTAAACATTCTATTGTAGTTTTTAAACATTCTATTGTAGTTTTTTAAACATTCTATTGTAGTTATTAAACATTCTATTGTAGTTTTTAAACATTCTATTGTAGTTTTAAACATTCTATTGTAGTGTTTAAACATTCTATTGTAGTTTTTAAACATTCTATTGTAGTTTTAAACATTCTATTGTAGTTTTGAACATTCTATTGTAGTTTTTAAACATTCTATTGTAGTTACTAAACATTCTATTGTAGTTTTTAAACATTCTATTGTAGTTTTAAACATTATATTGTAGTTTTAAACATTCTATTGTAGTTTTAAACATTCTATTGTAGTTTTTAAACATTCTATTGTAGTTTTTAAACATTCTATTGTAGTGTTTAAACATTATATTGTAGTTTTAAACATTCTATTGTAGTTTTAAACATTCTATTGTAGTTTTTAAACATTCTATTGTAGTTACTAAACATTCTATTGTAGTTTTTAAACATTCTATTGTAGTTTTTAAACATTCTATTGTAGTTTTTTAAACATTCTATTGTAGTTTTTAAACATTCTATTGTAGTTTTTAAACATTCTATTGTAGTTTTAAACATTCTATTGTAGTGTTTAAACATTCTATTGTAGTTTTTAAACATTCTATTGTAGTTTTTTAAACATTCTATTGTAGTTTTAAACATTCTATTGTAGTTTTAAACATTCTATTGTAGTTTTTAAACATTCTATTGTAGTTTTAAAAATTCTATTGTAGTTTTAAACATTCTATTGTAGTTTTTAAACATTCTATTGTAGTTACTAAACATTCTATTGTAGTTTTTAAACATTATATTGTAGTTTTAAACATTATATTGTAGATTTAAACATTCTATTGTAGTTTTAAACATTATATTGTAGTTTTTAAACATTCTATTGTAGTTTTTAAACATTCTATTGTAGTTTTAAACATTATATTGTAGTTTTAAACATTCTATTGTAGTTTTAAACATTCTATTGTAGTTTTAAACATTCTATTGTAGTGTTTAAACATTCTATTGTAGTTTTTAAACATTCTATTGTAGTTTTTAAACATTCTATTGTAGTTTTTAAACATTCTATTGTAGTGTTTAAACATTCTATTGTAGTTTTTAAACATTCTATTGTAGTTTTAAACATTCTATTGTAGTGTTTAAACATTCTATTGTAGTTTTTAAACATTCTATTGTAGTGTTTAAACATTCTATTGTAGTTTTTAAACATTCTATTGTAGTTGTTAAACATTCTATTGTAGTTATTAAACATTCTATTGTAGTTTTTAAACATTCTATTGTAGTGTTTAAACATTCTATTGTAGTTTTTAAACATTCTATTGTAGTTTAAAACATTATATTGTAGTTTTTAAACATTCTATTGTAGTTTTTAAACATTCTATTGTAGTGTTTAAACATTATATTGTAGTTTTAAACATTCTATTGTAGTTTTAAACATTCTATTGTAGTTTTTAAACATTCTATTGTAGTTACTAAACATTCTATTGTAGTTTTTAAACATTCTATTGTAGTTTTAAACATTCTATTGTAGTTTTTTAAACATTCTATTGTAGTTTTTAAACATTCTATTGTAGTTTTTAAACATTCTATTGTAGTTTTAAACATTCTATTGTAGTGTTTAAACATTCTATTGTAGTTTTCAAACATTCTATTGTAGTGTTTAAACATTCTATTGTAGTTTTTAAACATTCTATTGTAGTTTTTAAACATTCTATTGTAGTTTTAAACATTCTATTGTAGTGTTTAAACATTCTATTGTAGTTTTTAAACATTCTATTGTAGTGTTTAAACATTCTATTGTAGTTTTTAAACATTCTATTGTAGTTTTTAAACATTCTATTGTAGTTATTAAACATTCTATTGTAGTTATTAAACATTCTATTGTAGTTTTTAAACATTCTATTGTAGTGTTTAAACATTCTATTGTAGTTTTTAAACATTCTATTGTAGTTTTTAAACATTCTATTGTAGTTTTAAACATTCTATTGTAGTTTTTAAACATTCTATTGTAGTTTTAAACATTCTATTGTAGTGTTTAAACATTCTATTGTAGTTTTAAACATTATATTGTAATTGTTTAAACATTCAATTGTAGTTTTTAAACATTCTATTGTAGTTTTTAAACATTCTATTGTAGTTTTAAACATTCTATTGTAGTTTTTAAACATTCTATTGTAGTTTTTAAACATTCTATTGTAGTTATTAAACATTCTATTGTAGTTTTTAAACATTATATTGTAGTTATTAAACATTCTATTGTAGTTTTTAAACATTCTATTGTAGTTTTTAAACATTCTATTGTAGTTTTTAAACATTATATTGTAGTTACTAAACATTCTATTGTAGTTTTTAAACATTATATTGTAGTTACTAAACATTCTATTGTAGTTTTTAAACATTCTATTGTAGTTTTAAACATTCTATTGTAGTTTTTAAACATTCTATTGTCGTTTTTAAACATTCTATTGTAGTTTTTAAACATTCTATTGTAGTTTTAAACATTCTATTGTAGTTTTAAACATTCTATTGTAGTTTTTAAACATTCTATTGTAGTTTTTAAACATTCTATTGTAGTTTTTAAACATTCTATTGTAGTTTTAAACATTCTATTGTAGTTTTTAAACATTCTATTGTAGTTTTTAAACATTCTATTGTAGTTTTAAACATTCTATTGTAGTTTTTAAACATTCTATTGTAGTTTTTAAACATTCTATTGTAGTTTTAAACATTCTATTGTAGTTTTAAACATTCTATTGTAGTTACTAAACATTCTATTGTAGTTTTTAAACATTCTATTGTAGTTTTTAAACATTCTATTGTAGTTTTCTTATTTATTTTTATACCAAATGAAAACCTTGAACTAAACAATAATAGTTTCGTCTTCGTGTGAAATTGATCGAGAGTCTGTGAATGTTATTGATTGAGTCTGTGAATGTTATTGATTGAGTCTGTGAATGTTATTGATTGAATCTGTGAATGTTATTGATTGAGTCTGTGAATGTTATTGATCGAGAGTCTGTGAGTGTATTGATCGAGAGTCTGTGAATGTTATTGATCGAGAGTCTGTGAGTGTATTGATCGAGAGTCTGTGAGTGTATTGATCGAGAGTCTGTGAATGTTATTGATCGAGAGTCTGTGAGTGTATTGATCGAGAGTCTGTGAATGTTATTGATTGAGAGTCTGTGAATGTTATTGATTGAGTCTGTGAATGTTATTGATTGAGTCTGTGAATGTTATTGATTGAGTCTGTGAATGTTATTGATCGAGAGTCTGTGAGTGTATTGATCGAGAGTCTGTGAATGTTATTGATCGAGAGTCTGTGAATGTTATTGATTGAGAGTCTGTGAATGTTATTGATTGAGTCTGTGAATGTTATTGATTGAGTCTGTGAATGTTATTGATCGAGAGTCTGTGAGTGTATTGATCGAGAGTCTGTGAGTGTATTGATCGAGAGTCTGTGAATGTTATTGATCGAGAGTCTGTGAATGTTATTGATTGAGAGTCTGTGAATGTTATTGATTGAGTCTGTGAATGTTATTGATTGAGTCTGTGAATGTTATTGATTGAGTCTGTGAATGTTATTGATCGAGAGTCTGTGAGTGTATTGATCGAGAGTCTGTGAATGTTATTGATCAAGAGTCTGTGAGTGTATTGATCGAGAGTCTGTGAGTGTATTGATCGAGAGTCTGTGAATGTTATTGATCGAGAGTCTGTGAGTGTATTGATCGAGAGTCTGTGAATGTTATTGATCGAGAGTCTGTGAATGTTATTGATTGAGAGTCTGTGAATGTTATTGATCGAGAGTCTGTGAGTGTATTGATCGAGAGTCTGTGAATGTTATTGATCGAGAGTCTGTGAGTGTATTGATCGAGAGTCTGTGAATGTTATTGATCGAGAGTCTGTGAGTGTATTGATCGAGAGTCTGTGAATGTTATTGATCGAGAGTCTGTGAATGTTATTGATTGAGAGTCTGTGAATGTTATTGATCGAGAGTCTGTGAGTGTATTGATCGAGAGTCTGTGAATGTTATTGATTGAATCTGTGAATGTTATTGATCGAGAGTCTGTGAGTGTATTGATCGAGAGTCTGTGAATGTTATCGATCGAGAGTCTGTGAGTGTATTGATCGAGAGTCTGTGAGTGTATTGATCGAGAGTCTGTGAATGTTATTGATCGAGAGTCTGTGAGTGTATTGATCGAGAGTCTGTGAATGTTATTGATCGAGAGTCTGTGAGTGTATTGATCGAGAGTCTGTGAATGTTATTGATTGAGTCTGTGAATGTTATTGATCGAGAGTCTGTGAGTGTATTGATCGAGAGTCTGTGAGTGTATTGATCGAGAGTCTGTGAATGTTATTGATTGAGTCTCTGAATGTTATTGATTGAGTCTGTGAATGTTATTGATTGAGTCTGTGAGTGTATTGATCGAGAGTCTGTGAATGTTATTGATTGAGTCTGTGAATGTTATTGATTGAGTCTGTGAATGTTATTGATCGAGAGTCTGTGAGTGTATTGATCGAGAGTCTGTGAATGTTATTGATCGAGAGTCTGTGAGTGTATTGATCGAGAGTCTGTGAATGTTATTGATCGAGAGTCTGTGAATGTTATTGATTGAGAGTCTGTGAATGTTATTGATCGAGAGTCTGTGAGTGTATTGATCGAGAGTCTGTGAATGTTATTGATTGAGTCTGTGAATGTTATTGATCGAGAGTCTGTGAGTGTATTGATCGAGAGTCTGTGAGTGTATTGATCGAGAGTCTGTGAATGTTATTGATTGAGTCTGTGAATGTTATTGATCAAGAGTCTGTGAGTGTATTGATCGAGAGTCTGTGAATGTTATTGATTGAGTCTGTGAATGTTATTGATCAAGAGTCTGTGAGTGTATTGATCGAGAGTCTGTGAGTGTATTGATCGAGAGTCTGTGAATGTTATCGATCAAGAGTCTGTGAGTGTATTGATCGAGAGTCTGTGAATGTTATTGATCGAGAGTCTGTGAGTGTATTGATCGAGAGTCTGTGAATGTTATTGATTGAGTCTGTGAATGTTATTGATCGAGAGTCTGTGAGTGTATTGATCGAGAGTCTGTGAGTGTATTGATCGAGAGTCTGTGAATGTTATTGATCGAGAGTCTGTGAGTGTATTGATCGAGAGTCTGTGAATGTTATTGATCGAGAGTCTGTGAATGTAAACAGGTGTGTGTTCTAAAGAGTGTGTGTTCTAAACAGGTGTGTGTCCTAAAGAGTGTGTGTTCTTAACAGGTGTGTGTTCTACAGGTGTGTGTTCTAAACAGGTGTGTGTTCTACAGGTGTGTGTTCTAAAGAAGTGTGTGTTCTAAAGAGTGTGTGTTCTACAGGTGTGTGTTCTAAACAGGTGTGTGTTCTACAGAAGTGTGTGTTCTAAACAGGTGTGTGTTCTACAGGTGTGTGTTCTAAACAGGTGTGTGTTCTACAGAAGTGTGTGTTCTAAACAGGTGTGTGTTCTACAGGTGTGTGTTCTAAACAGGTGTGTGTTCTACAGAAGTGTGTGTTCTAAACAGGTGTGTGTTCTACAGAAGTGTGTGTTCTAAACAGGTGTGTGTTCTACAGGTGTGTGTTCTAAACAGGTGTGTGTTCTACAGAAGTGTGTGTTCTAAACAGGTGTGTGTTCTACAGAAGTGTGTGTTCTAAACAGGTGTGTGTTCTACAGAAGTGTGTGTTCTAAACAGGTGTGTGTTCTAAACAGGTGTGTGTTCTACAGAAGTGTGTGTTCTAAACAGGTGTGTGTTCTACAGAAGTGTGTGTTCTAAACAGGTGTGTGTTCTACAGGTGGCTGACACTGGGGCACCGCGGGTCAGGACCCATGAGGAGTCATAGAAGATGCTCACAGTCTCGGCGCTTCTGCTCTTCTTAGCCATGTGGTCGAGGAGCACCTGTGCTGGGCCGCTGTCCTTCAGAATAGGTGAGTGACCTCCAGAGGTCGTCGTCAGATCCTCAAAAGTATGTTTTGTGAGTGAAAATGTCTATTTGTGTCGAGTCAACGCTTTAACATCCGAGACTTTTCTGCTTCAGTTTCATGGACTTCATATTGAGTCGATCAATCGTGTTGCAATGAAACAACATGTTTACAACAACATCCGTAAACGTTATATATATATATATAATACGTATATATATAATATATTATATATTATATATATTGTCCACGAACAGATAGAAATGAATCCAAATGTTCGTGTCGAAGCTTCTTCTAGTCGCGCTGCTTCCACTCATGAATATTCATAGAACAGCATCATCCAATCAGAGTTCATTATGTGACACTAGTTCACCTGGAGATGCTTCACTGTCAGTCTGAACACAACACAGGTGATATGAGACGCGTCGACCAATCAGTGAGTTGACGACGCCATGATGATGTCAGAGCATGTCCTTTGATTGGCTAATCAGAGATGGCACTAGAGAACAAAGTAACTTGTTGTTAGCTGAACGAAGAGAAATATATTGAACGTGTTTGTTTACAGCACGACGACTGAAGAAGAAATGAACTTGTTTTTACTATCGAAGCCTCTTCAAGAAGGACATGATGAAGAAAGTTATATCAACGTCGAGTTTGTCACATGCATCAAAGGACTTGTTTTTTTAGTCCATGAACTAAAAGTTCAGTGTAATTGTAATTTTTCTAAATAATGTTGTGCGTTACTAGATTATTAGTGATGCTTTTGTGAGTGTTGCAGCTGTAGCTTCAGTGTCAAGACCCTCGGATGTTGTTTCGTCACTAAAGACATTTATTGAGGACACGAGTGTCTGTGACACACGAGTGTCTGTGACACACGAGCGTCTGTGACACACCAGTGTCTGTGACACACCAGTGTCTGTGACACACCAGTGTCTGTGACCAGTGTCTGTGACACACCAGTGTCTGTGACACACCAGTGTCTGTGACACACCAGTGTCTGTGACACACGAGCGTCTGTGACACACGAGCGTCTGTGACACACGAGCGTCTGTGACACACCAGTGTCTGTGACACACCAGTGTCTGTGACACACCAGTGTCTGTGACACACCAGTGTCTGTGACACACGAGCGTCTGTGACACACCAGTGTCTGTGACACACGAGCGTCTGTGACACACGAGCGTCTGTGACACACGAGCGTCTGTGACACACAAGCGTCTGTGACACACGAGCGTCTGTGACACACGAGCGTCTGTGACACACGAGCGTCTGTGACACACCAGCGTCTGTGACACACCAGCGTCTGTGACACACCAGCGTCTGTGACACACCAGCGTCTGTGACACACCAGCGTCTGTGACACACCAGCGTCTGTGACACACGAGCGTCTGTGACACACGAGCGTCTGTGACACACCAGTGTCTGTGACCAGTGTCTGTGACACACCAGTGTCTGTGACACACCAGTGTCTGTGACACACCAGTGTCTGTGACACACGAGCGTCTGTGACACACGAGCGTCTGTGACACACGAGCGTCTGTGACACACGAGCGTCTGTGACACACCAGTGTCTGTGACACACGAGCGTCTGTGACACACCAGTGTCTGTGACACACGAGCGTCTGTGACACACGAGCGTCTGTGACACACGAGCGTCTGTGACACACGAGCGTCTGTGACACACGAGCGTCTGTGACACACCAGTGTCTGTGACACACCAGTGTCTGTGACACACGAGCGTCTGTGACACACCAGTGTCTGTGACACACCAGTGTCTGTGACACACCAGTGTCTGTGACACACCAGTGTCTGTGACACACGAGCGTCTGTGACACACCAGTGTCTGTGACACACGAGCGTCTGTGACACACGAGCGTCTGTGACACACCAGCGTCTGTGACACACCAGCGTCTGTGACACACGAGCGTCTGTGACACACGAGCGTCTGTGACACACGAGCGTCTGTGACACACCAGCGTCTGTGACACACCAGCGTCTGTGACACACGAGCGTCTGTGACACACGAGCGTCTGTGACACACGAGCGTCTGTGACACACCAGCGTCTGTGACACACGAGCGTCTGTGACACACGAGCGTCTGTGACACACGAGCGTCTGTGACACACGAGCGTCTGTGACACACGAGCGTCTGTGACACACGAGCGTCTTTATACTTCCTTCACAAGGGTTTCTTTAAATCGTCACTATGTAACTCTGGAGGAAGGATTGATTCCACACGGTTTCCCTCTCCTGGAGTCAAAGATGTTGCTCCGGATCATTGATACGATCATGGATATGAAACATAGCTGCTGATTGAACACTGTGGTTGTTGCTCTCATATGTTCAGTGACGTCTGTTGTGATGATGCTCTAAACATCTCCCAGAACAACGCTCGTATCTACGTGGTGTTTAAAGAACGTCTGGAACATGAATCAATTCAACAGACCTGAGGCTCCTGGACCTTCACTGACACTGAGAAGGTTTATCTTAAAAGAGCTTTTGAAGAAGATTTCACTTTCAAATCAGGCAGATTTCTATGATAATGCTGCACCTGAACTAGTGTCAGGTAACCTGGTTAAACTGTGTCAGGACTATTGTTTATAGTTAATCAATGCGTTTTACCAAACAATATATACTGTGTATTTGAATGTGAAGAAGGTTCTTATTGATGTTATATTTAACACATCCGTTCGTTTTATTCATAGAATGTCTTCAGATTTATTTGTTACTTTCATTTAGTAAATTATTTCCTGACAGTTTGTCCTGCGCTCTTGAACACATCACTGCTCTTGATGATCTACTGACTCCTTTAAGAAACATGTGTGTTTGATGATCTACTGACTCCTTCAAGAAACATGTGTGTTTGATGATCTACTGACTCCTTCAAGAAACATGTGTGTTTGATGATCTACTGACTCCTTCAAGAAACATGTGTGTTTGATGATCTACTGACTCCTTCAAGAAACATGTGTGTTTGATGATCTACTGACTCCTTCAAGAAACATCTGTGTTTGATGATCTACTGACTCCTTCAAGAAGCATCTGTGTTTGATGATCTACTGACTCCTTCAAGAAACATGTGTGTTTGATGATCTACTGACTCCTTCAAGAAACATGTGTGTTTGATGATCTACTGACTCCTTCAAGAAACATCTGTGTGTTTGATGATCTACTGACTCCTTCAAGAAACATCTGTGTTTGATGATCTACTGACTCCTTCAAGAAACATGTGTGTTTGATGATCTACTGACTCCTTCAAGAAACATGTGTGTTTGATGATCTACTGACTCCTTCAAGAAACATGTGTGTTTGATGATCTACTGACTCCTTCAAGAAACATGTGTGTTTGATGATCTACTGACTCCTTCAAGAAACATCTGTGTTTGATGATCTACTGACTCCTTCAAGAAACATCTTAAGACGTTTCTATTTGTTCAGGCTTTTCCTTGAATTTCTCGAACTCCTGTGTTGTTCTCAGTATTATCTTGATCTTTAAAGTATGTACTTTATTGAATATTGTTTTGATTGTTTAAGCGCTTTGTGACCCTGGTCTGGAAAAGATCAATATAAATAAAAATTACTTACTGTTTGAACACACGACCGTCAGCGAAGTTACTTCAGTTTTCATTTCATTACGATGTTTGTCTTCTTTCAAGAACGTGTCTGAAGAACCTTCGAGAAGTGAAACGTGTTCTTGTCAAATACCTTTGATCGGTCGAGGTCACTAAAGGTCAGAGTTCACTGCACCGTCTGTGAAGTCCGATGATTGACAGGTGATCTTCTCGACTGTCTTGTCGTTCAAGTGTGAGAACGTTCAGTCTCTTCAGGAACAAATGATTCTTTTCCTTCGTTTGTTCTTCGTAAATAACAATCTTTTGTTGTGTGATGTGTGTTTGACGGAGGTTGTGTTTTCTTCAGTGTGTGTCACGGGATGATTGTGCGTTTACCTCGTTTGTTGTCACGGAGACTTCGTAGTGAACGTGACATGAAAGGAACCGACGTGTGTTTCAAGAAGCTTAAGAACAACGACCTGAGTGTGTGTTTGTGTGTGTGTGTGTGTGTGTCCTGGAGTGATGTTCACACACATGATCAGCAGTAAAGTGTGAACGTGTGTGTTTTTAAAATATTGCGTGAACAGCTTCAGGTTCTTCATGATGAACGACTTTTATGATAAAAACGACTCAAATACAAAACAATTGAATCAACAACTGCATAAATATGACGTTTTTGTTTATTTGTCGATGAATTACAGTCAGTTTTATGTGTAATTAAAGTGATGGTGTGTGTTTGATGTGTGTGTGTCAATCATGAACGTGTGTGTGATGTCACAGGTTCATGTGTCAGTGTCTCTTTCACCACAGTTTTCTTCTGACTTGAGTGACAAGATGTTTCTGCTGCAGCTTCTCCTTGACTTGTTCTTTCAGTTGATTGAAGGATGGACCCCGAGGGGGCCCCCTAGTGGTCGGATGACAACTGGTCAAGGACGGTCGACGTGTGTCAATGACAGACGATCGTTGTTGTTTGACGTTGTTGTTGTCCAGGTGGAAGGTGTGAGGAGGACGAGGAGATGTTGTTGTCCAGGTGGAAGGTGTGAGGAGGACGAGGAGATGTTGATGTCCAGGTGGAAGGTGTGAGGAGGACGAGGACATGTTGATGTCCAGGTGGAAGGTGTGAGGAGGACGAGGAGATGTTGTTGTCCAGGTGGAAGGTGTGAGGAGGACGAGGAGATGTTGTTGTCCAGGTGGAAGGTGTGAGGAGGACGAGGAGATGTTGATGTCCAGGTGGAAGGTGTGAGGAGGACGAGGAGATGTTGATGTCCAGGTGGAAGGTGTGAGGAGGACGAGGACATGTTGTTGTCCAGGTGGAAGGTGTGAGGAGGACGAGGACATGTTGTTGTCCAGGTGGAAGGTGTGAGGAGGACGAGGAGATGTTGTTGTTTCTGTGACTCACTCGCTGTCAGGAAATGCAAACTGACAGAAAAGTTAGAAAAATATCATCAACATTCTGTTTGTGTGCAGCATATTTTAGGAGGATATTTGAGGAGGGAATACGCTCTTAAATTAACTCACTTGGAATGTTTGCTCGAGGCCACATGAATAAAGCATCAGCCTCAAGATACATAATATTGCATCGACTTCACAAGCCTTTCAAATCCATGTTGTCCTGATGAACGACACAGAAACAAATGAATGGATCTGCCATGACTCAGTATCACCTCCAGCAATGATGCAGAAGGTTGTTGATGCAGAACATGGAGATGGACCCGCAGCTGACAACATATCAGAGCCGACTCTCCGACCCGTCACTCAAAACCACGCTCCTGGTGAAGGTTATTAACTACACATTAATACACACAACATTTGTTAGAAATTAAACCACTCCAGAAATTCCTAGACTTGTTTTTTAAAGTGGAGCAGTTTGACTCTATATTTGACTCTATATTTGACTCTATGTTTGACTCTATGTTTGACTCTATGTTTGACTCTATGTTTGACTCTATGTTTGACTCTATATTTGACTCTATGTTTGACTCTATGTTTGACTCTATATTTGACTCTATGTTTGGCTCTATGTTTGACTCTATGTTTGACTCTATGTTTGACTCTATGTTTGACTCTATGTTTGACTCTATGTTTGACTCTATGTTTGACTCTATGTTTGGCTCTATGTTTGACTATGTTTGACTCTATGTTTGACTCTATATTTGACTCTATGTTTGACTCTATGTTTGACTCTATGTTTGACTCTATGTTTGACTCTATATTTGACTCTATGTTTGGCTCTATGTTTGACTCTATGTTTG
This sequence comes from Callionymus lyra, assembly GCF_982586985.1. Classification (NCBI taxonomy): domain Eukaryota; kingdom Metazoa; phylum Chordata; class Actinopteri; order Syngnathiformes; family Callionymidae; genus Callionymus; species Callionymus lyra. The sequence goes on along the minus strand of NC_141824.1, from coordinate 785,673 downwards.
ACTCTATGTTTGACTCTATGTTTGACTCTATGTTTGACTCTATGTTTGACTCTATATTTGACTCTATGTTTGACTCTATATTTGACTCTATGCTTGACTCTATGTTTGACTCTATGTTTGACTCTATGTTTGACTCTATATTTGACTCTATGTTTGACTCTATGTTTGACTCTATGTTTGACTCTATGTTTGACTCTATATTTGACTCTATGTTTGACTCTATATTTGACTCTATGTTTGACTCTATATTTGACTCTATGTTTGACTCTATGTTTGACTCTATGTTTGACTCTATGTTTGACTCTATATTTGACTCTATATTTGACTCTATGTTTGACTCTATGTTTGACTCTATGTTTGACTCTATATTTGACTCTATGTTTGAATCTATGTTTGACTCTATATTTGACTCTATGTTTGACTCTATGTTTGACTCTATATTTGACTCTATGTTTGACTCTATGTTTGACTCTATGTTTGACTCTATGTTTGACTCTATGTTTGACTCTATGTTTGACTCTATATTTGACTCTATGTTTGACTCTATGTTTGACTCTATGTTTGACTCTATGTTTGACTCTATGTTTGACTCTATGTTTGACTCTATGTTTGACTCTATGTTTGGCTCTATATTTGACTCTATGTTTGGCTCTATATTTGACTCTATGTTTGACTCTATGTTTTACCTTATATTTGACTCTATTGTTGACTCTATTGTTGACTCTATTGTTGACTCTATTGTTGACTCTATTGTTGACTCTATTGTTGACTCTATTGTTGACTCTATTGTTGACTCTATGTTTGACTCTATGTTTTACCTTATATTTGACTCTATTTTTGACTCTATTTTTGACTCTATTGTTGACTCTATTATTGACTCTATTGTTGACTCTATTGTTGACTCTATTGTTGACTCTATTGTTGACTCTATTGTTGACTCTATTGTTGACTCTATTGTTGACTCTATTGTTGACTCTATTGTTGACTATATTGTTGATTCTATGTTTTACCTTATATTTGACTCTATTTTTGACTCTATTTTTGACTCTATTTTTGACTCTATTTTTGACTCTATTTTTGACTCTATTTTTGACTCTATTTTTGACTCTATTTTTGACTCTATTTTTGACTCTATTATTGACTCTATTATTGACTCAATTGTTGACTCTATTTTTGACTCTATTGTTGACTCTATTGTTGACTCTATTGTTGACTCTATTGTTGACTCTATTGTTGACTCTATTGTTGACTCTATTGTTGACTCTATTTGTGACTCTATTTTGACTCTATCTTTAACTCCATGTATTTAAGAAACGTAACAAAGACGCTGCCCTGAGAGACGCCTACAGACACATCTTGTCATTAAGAATTATGTCCGTCTTGTTCATTTAGAAAGAAAATGAAGTCACATGATCTGAGAAAGTTGTTCTTTTATCTCTGGTTCTGTTGACACTAAAGGTTTGAGGAGCATCTTGTCGTTGATTCTTCCAGGACTGAGGAGAAGAAACACATAGATGTTTGTTGCTGTTTGATAAATGATTCCAACAAAGACGAAAAAAGCAACAACGAGTCAGTTTCAGAAGAAGACAAATGTTGTTCATTCTGTTATGATCTACGACATTGATCAAATATAAAGTGTTTCTAAAGATGAAATGAACCTGAAAGTGTCAAGAGAAGAGAGTTTATGTTCTTCACATGAATTCAAGTCGTAAAGTGAAGAATTAATCATTTAATATATATTTATGTTTCATTGATGAACTGAGTTCTGTTGTTGAATCAAATCTGAGTTCATTTAAAACTCATTATTTATGACTCATTTATTTAACTGCTTTATTTGTTGATGAGTTCCAGTTGTGTGTAGTTGTGTTGGTGGTGTGTGACTGTTTGGTCGTTAAATGTTTGTGTCAATCATGAGGCATGTGTGTCACAGGTTGATGTCACTCTAGTTATGAAACAACAGGAACATCCTTGTCAGTGAAGACAACAAATATGCTGAGATCTTTAGTCTCTTCCCTGGTGCTTGAAGTTCTCTGTGGATTCCAGTGGCTGCGGTTCTTTAGCAGTAAAAGCTTCTTCTCTCGTCTTTACCTCGACTCCCCAGACGAGTGTCATCTTCTCACCGCCGAGAGAACAAAGTGAGGATCGTTGGTAATTAGAAGGAAAACAACCGACGACGTGTCGTGAATAAGAAAACATTGTAAATATACTTTTTAGTTCTTTTTCAACTTGCTTGTCAAAGAATTAACATCTAAACTATTTTTAAATCAAACCCTGTGTTTGAAACAATCACATTATTTTGTCTCATTCTTCATTATTTTAATCCTTGTTTTGAAATAAAAGTTTCGTGTAGAAGAAACAGGTTTTCTCTTTTACAAAGACATTGTTTCTTTCAGTGACATCCCAGACCCTGTGATACATCAAATAATTTGATGATTTGTTTTTCTACTGTAACCTCAACAAACATTTTATAGTAACTTCTATACTAGTAAGTAAGTAATGCTTATTTCTATACTAGTAACATGATTAGTATTATTAGTTATTAACAGGGCGAGTTAACACTTGTATTTTCAAGATTCACAGTAACACATTAGTAACACATTAGTAACACATTAGTAACACATTAGTAACACATTAGTAACACATTAGTAACACATTAGTAACACATTAGTAACACATTAGTAACACATTAGTAACACATTAGTAACACATTAGTAACACATTAGTAACACATTAGTAACACATTAGTAACACATTAGTAACACATTAGTAACACATATAAGATAATACTGAGAACAACACAGGAGTTCGAGAAATTCAAGGAAAAGCCTGAACAAATAGAAACGTCTTAAGATGTTTCTTAAAGGAGTCAGTAGATCATCAAACACAGATGTTTCTTGAAGGACTCAGTAGATCATCAAACACAGATGTTTCTTGAAGGAGTCAGTAGATCATCAAACACAGATGTTTCTTGAAGGAGTCAGTAGATCATCAAACACAGATGTTTCTTGAAGGAGTCAGTAGATCATCAAACACACATGTTTCTTGAAGGAGTCAGTAGATCATCAAACACAGATGTTTCTTGAAGGAGTCAGTAGATCATCAAACACAGATGTTTCTTGAAGGAGTCAGTAGATCATCAAACACAGATGTTTCTTGAAGGAGTCAGTAGATCATCAAACACAGATGTTTCTTGAAGGAGTCAGTAGATCATCAAACACACATGTTTCTTGAAGGAGTCAGTAGATCATCAAACACAGATGTTTCTTGAAGGAGTCAGTAGATCATCAAACACACATGTTTCTTGAAGGAGTCAGTAGATCATCAAACACAGATGTTTCTTGAAGGAGTCAGTAGATCATCAAACACAGATGTTTCTTGAAGGAGTCAGTAGATCATCAAACACACATGTTTCTTGAAGGAGTCAGTAGATCATCAAACACACATGTTTCTTGAAGGAGTCAGTAGATCATCAAACACACATGTTTCTTGAAGGAGTCAGTAGATCATCAAACACAGATGTTTCTTGAAGGAGTCAGTAGATCATCAAACACACATGTTTCTTGAAGGAGTCAGTAGATCATCAAACACAGATGTTTCTTGAAGGAGTCATTAGATCATCAAACACAGATGTTTCTTGAAGGAGTCAGTAGATCATCAAACACAGATGTTTCTTGAAGGAGTCAGTAGATCATCAAACACAGATGTTTCTTGAAGGAGTCAGTAGATCATCAAACACAGATGTTTCTTGAAGGAGTCAGTAGATCATCAAACACAGATGTTTCTTGAAGGAGTCAGTAGATCATCAAACACAGATGTTTCTTGAAGGAGTCAGTAGATCATCAAACACAGATGTTTCTTGAAGGAGTCAGTAGATCATCAAACACAGATGTTTCTTAAAGGAGTCAGTAGATCATCAAACACAGAGATTGTTCCAAAGCTTAGGAGCAACAGCCTGAAAAGATTTCTCTCCTCTGGTCCTGAGTCGTGTGCGTGGAACCATCAGTAGATTCTGATCCACAGACCTCAGAGACAGAGCTGGGGTGTAAGTCTGGATCAGATCAGTGATGTAAGGAGGAGCCTGACCATGAATACATCTGAAAGTAAGAACCAGAATTTTAAAGTTGATCCTGAAAGAAACTGGAAGCCAGTGAAGAGTTTGAAGGAGAAATGTGAGTTCTTCTACTAGAGCGGCTCAGAGTTCTGAATCAACTGCAGACGAGACGATCCTTCTTGTTAAGACATGAAAACAAACTGTTACAATAGTCCAGACGAGAAGAAACAAACGCATGGATTATAAGATCCAGATCATGTTCCGACAACATTTTCCTAAGTTTAGAGATTTTTCTCAGTTGAAGGAAACAGTTTCTGGTCAGTTTTCTTCAGTGTTGAACAAGAAACATGTCTTTATCAAATACAACACCCAGGTTTCTCAGGCTCAGTTTGACAGACTGACATAAGTCACTCAAGTACTGACTCAACCCTGGAATCTTATCATCAACAATCACCAGAGTTTCAGTTTTGTCCACATTTAGCTGTAAAGTGTTTTCACTCGTTGTTTGATTTCTAGCAACAATTGACTAAGTTCAGCCTCTGATCAGTTGATCAACAGAGCAGTAGAGCTGGATGTCATCAGCAAAAATGTGATAAGAAACATCTGGAAATCTCTGAATGATTTTACCGAGGGGAATCAAGTACAGCAAAAACAATAAAGGACCCAGAACAGAACCTTGAGGGACTCCACACAACAGATCTGCCGATTCAGATCTCATTTGATTGACAGATACACTAAAACTGTGCCCAGAAAGGTAAGATGAGAACCATTCTAACACAGACCCAGACAGTCTTCATCCCTCAGTCTTCTCAGCAGGATCTGGTTCAACTGTGTCAAAGGCTGAGGACAGATCCAAGAGAACCAGAACATCATGATGTCACTGGACACCTTCAATAAAGCTGTCTCCGTAGATGTTTACTGAAGCCAGACGGAAACTTCTCATGAATGTCGCTCTGATCCAGGAACAAAGACAGCTGCTCAGACACCACCTTCTCCAAGATCTTGGACAAGAAAGGGAGCTTAGAAATAGGCCTGAAATTACTGAGGTCAGTTGGGTCTAAGCCTGGTTTTTTGAGCAGAGGCTCCACAATGGTTTAAATGCATTGGGAAAAACCCCTGTGGAAAGGGAGAGGTTCACCATATTGGTAACTCAGGGACCAATTACATCAAATACTTTGATAAAAAGCCTACAAGGAAGGACGTCATCTGAGCAAGAGGAGGGTTTCATCTTGTTCACTAGTGCTGAAATATCACCCAAAGATACAGCAGTGAAGGAGGACCAAGAGGAGGAGAGGGGCTCAGAGACAGTAGATTTTCTCTTTGATCAATTTAATTTTTTCAATGAAAAATCTCAACAATCATTGCTGTCAGCTTCACAGAAGACAGGCGTGATTTGAGGAGCAGGAGACACAAGAGCATTAATCGTGTCAAACAAAACTTTTGGGTTTTTCCTATTTGCTGCTACCAGTTTTCTGATGTAATCAGATCTAGCAGTTTCCACCATCTCATTGTAAGAAGTCAACAGATCCCTGAGGTGAAGTCTGTGCACCTCAAGTTTAGTGGACTTCCAGAGACACTCAGTCTTTCGACAAAGTCTCTTCAGACTCAGGAGATCTTCATGTGTCCAAGGGCACCGTTTTTTCTGAATTTTCAAGTTCGATTTAACAGGTGCCACTTGATCCAGTATTTCAACACAATGATCAGTGAAACAGTGAATCAAACTGTCCACGTCTGGGCATCAAAGGAAAGACGGTCAAACATAGCAGAAAAACTGTCTGCAGTATCGGCTGAGATGACACGCCTCTGAGACCTAACTTTCAAAGGCTTAGGTTCAGGGATGAAGTCCAGGTTCAACAAGAGAATGATCACTCAGATGGACATCATGTACAGATACATTAGAGATGTTCAGGCCAAGAGTAAAAACTAAGTCTAAAATGTGGCCTTTTTGATGAGTGGGTTCAGAAACATGTTGCTCAAAATTAAAGGCTTCAGTTAAAGTTAAAAGTTCTTTAGCAGAACAAGATGTGACGTCATCAACATGAAGATTAAAATCTCCAAGAATAAGAACAGATTCCATCTGAATAATGGAAGATAAGAAGTCACTAAAGTCTTTCAAGAACACTGCAGGACCAGGCGGACGGTAGATTGACACAAAAAAGAAAGGTCTTGTAGAACCAAGATCATCTGAGACTCAAAAGAAGTGAATTCCTGTGTCTGAATCACTTTGCAAGAACAACTCTCCCTAAAAACTGTAGCAAGACCTCCTCCACGACCAGAGAGGCGAGGCTTCCCCAGAACAGCGCTCCCTACTGGACAGAGTTGGTTCAGATGAATAAACTCTTCCTCTCTCTGCCAAGTCTCAGAAAGACATAATAAATCAAAATGAACTCTTGTGAAAAGATCATTAAGAATAAAGGATTTATTAGTAATGGAGCGAACATTAAGAAGTCCTACATTCAGCACCGATGACAGTAACACATTAGTAACACATTAGTAACACATTAGTAACACATTAGTAACACAATAGTAACACAATAGTAACATAATAGTAACACAATAGTAACACAATAGTAACACAATAGTAACACAGAAACACGTTAGTAACAGTAAAACATTAGTAACACAGTAAACATTAGTAACACAGTAACACATTAGTAACACAGTAACACGTTAGTAACACAGTAACAAATTAGTAACACAGTAACACACTAGTTACACATTAGTAACACAGAAATACATTAGTAACACAGTAACACACTAGTTACACATTAGTAACACAGAAATACATTAGTAACACAGTAACACACTAGTTACACATTAGTAACACAGTAACACACTAGTAACACATTAGTAACACATGTTTCTCTTAATAAATAAAGATAAAGTGGATTTTGTTCCAGGTGTTGATGAACAAACGTGTTTTAAAACACAAGTGTCACATGTTGTGTGTCTAATACACACACGTGTCCGGCGAAGGTTGCACTGATGGAATGAAATGATTGTCATGACTGAGGACGAATCAAGGGCTGAACTCCAGCAGAGAAGATTTCTGATTAATCTTCCTGCTTTTAATTACTTTGCCATATGCTGCGCGACTCATTAGCCTAACGACTCACATTTGTACTCCAGCCTTGAACTCGTGGCTCGTGATCAGAGTCTCTGACCGACATCTACACACATCATCTTTCACTGTTGTGACCACGTTTGAACACGTTTACACTGAGAAGAGCAATCCTGCTTCTGACGCCTGTTGAGACGTGAAACAGAAGAAGAAAGAATGAAAATCTATTTTCCTCTGATGAAGAAGAAAGACGTGTCTTCAGGTCATGTGATCACATCAAGTTCTATCAGTTGGTGAAGAAACGACAGAACCTCGTGTCCCTGAAGCCTCGACTGTTTGTCAAAACGATGTTTACTGTTGTTTGTTTATTGTCGTTTGTTTACTGTCGTTTGTTTAATATCGTTTGTTTAATATCGTTTGTTTACTGTTGTTTGTTTACTGTTGTTTGTTTAATATTGTTGGTTTAATATCGTTTGTTTAATATCGTTTGTTTACTGTCGTTTGTTTAATATCATTTGTTTACTGTTGTTTGTTTACTGTTGTTTGTTTACTGTTGTTTGTTTAATATCATTTGTTTACTGTCGTTTGTTTACTGTTGTTTGTTTACTGTTGTTTGTTTAATATCGTTTTTTTTCTGTCGTTTGTTTACTGTTGTTTGTTTACTGTTGTTTGTTTAATATCATTTGTTTACTGTCGTTTGTTTACTGTCGTTTGTTTACTGTCGTTTGTTTACTGTTGTTTGTTTACTGTCGTTTGTTTAATATCATTTGTTTACTGTCGTTTGTTTACTGTTGTTTGTTTACTGTTGTTTGTTTACTGTCGTTTGTTTACTGTTGTTTGTTTACTGTTGTTTGTTTACTGTTGTTTGTTTAATATCGTTTGTTTACTGTCGTTTGTTTAATATCATTTGTTTACTGTCGTTTGTTTACTGTTGTTTGTTTACTGTCGTTTGTTTAATATCATTTGTTTACTGTCGTTTGTTTACTGTTGTTTGTTTACTGTTGTTTGTTTACTGTCGTTTGTTTACTGTTGTTTGTTTACTGTTGTTTGTTTACTGTTGTTTGTTTACTGTTGTTTGTTTAATATCGTTTGTTTACTGTCGTTTGTTTACTGTCGTTTGTTTACTGTCGTTTGTTTACTGTTGTTTGTTTAATATCGTTTGTTTACTGTCGTTTGTTTACTGTTGTTTGTTTACTGTCGTTTGTTTACTGTCGTTTGTTTACTGTCGTTTGTTTACTGTCATTTGTTTACTGTCGTTTGTTTAATATCGTTTGTTTACTGTCGTTTGTTTACTGTCGTTTGTTTAATATCGTTTGTTTACTGTCGTTTGTTTACTGTCGTTTGTTTAATATCGTTTGTTTAATATCGTTTGTTTACTGTCGTTTGTTTACTGTCGTTTGTTTAATATCGTTTGTTTAATATCGTTTGTTTAGTATGTTTACTGTTGTTTGTTTACTGTCGTTTGTTTAATATCGTTTGTTTACTGTCGTTTGTTTACTGTCGTTTGTTTAATATCGTTTGTTTACTGTCGTTTGTTTACTGTCGTTTGTTTAATATCGTTTGTTTAATATCGTTTGTTTACTGTCGTTTGTTTACTGTCGTTTGTTTAATATCGTTTGTTTAATATCGTTTGTTTAGTATGTTTACTGTCGTTTGTTTACTGTCGTTTGTTTAATATCGTTTGTTTAATATCGTTTGTTTAGTATGTTTACTGTTGTTTGTTTACTGTTGTTTGTTTAATATCGTTTGTTTAATATCATTTGTTTAGTATGTTTACTGTCGTTTGTTTAATATCGTTTGTTTACTGTCGTTTGTTTACTGTCGTTTGTTTAATATCGTTTGTTTAATATCGTTTGTTTACTGTCGTTTGTTTACTGTCGTTTGTTTAATATCGTTTGTTTAATATCGTTTGTTTAGTATGTTTACTGTTGTTTGTTTACTGTTGTTTGTTTAATATCGTTTGTTTAATATCGTTTGTTTAGTATGTTTACTGTCGTTTGTTTACTGTCGTTTGTTTAATATCGTTTGTTTAATATCGTTTGTTTAGTATGTTTACTGTTGTTTGTTTACTGTTGTTTGTTTAATATGTTTACTGTCACGACAACGTCAACCTCTAACAGACCAGCGTTGGAGATAAATGTGAGAGAAACATGTTCAATATAAATACTTAATAAACAATAAATAGTCAGAAATCAATGACTGATCAGATCAATGAACGACTTCCACATGTTTCTTTACAATCTTATCTGGTGAAGGTTTTACTGAGACGTTCAGGACGTTGAGGATCAGAATCATATCGTTGATCTTCTCAGTCCATCAGTCGTGTGTCAACAGATACCTTACCTTACCTTACCTTACCTTACCTTACCTTACCTTACCTTACCTTACCTTACCTTACCTTACCTTACCTTACCTTACCTTACCTTACCTTACCTTATTCATGGACCAACCTTTCTAAGTGTGTTCCTCATGCTGCCTGCAGGGGGCGTTTGAAGGTTTAATTCATTCACAGTTTTGAAAAGTTTGTTTTGTCGTCTTTTCTGATCTGAGAGTTTCGTGGATGTTTCTGGTTCTGGTTCTGGTTCTGGTTCTGGTTCTGGTTCTGGTTCTGGTTCTGGTTCTGGTTCTGGTTCTGGTTCTGGTTCTGGTTCTGGTTCTGGTTGTGACTCGTCTGATGGTCGTGTTTGTTGTTGAGACTCTTAGTTCCACTAGTGTCTGTGTCATTTTAAAATGATTTTCTAGCCTTAATACTTGTGTAGTACTTGTTTAATATTCCTTTAATACTTGTTTAATATTCCTTTAATACTTGTTTAATATTCCTTTAATACTTGTTTAATATTCCTTTAATACTTGTTTAATACTCATTTAATACTTGTTTAATACTAGTGTAGTACTCGTTTAATACTCCTTTAATACTTGTTTAATACTCGTTTAACACTCGTTTAATACATTTGTAATACTCATTTAATGCTCCTTTAATACCTGTTTAATACTCGTTTAATAGTCGTTTAATACTCCTTTAATACTTGTTTAATACTCCTTTAATACTCCTTTAATACTTGTGTAATACTTGTTTAATACTTTTCTAATACTCGTTTAATACTTGTGTAATACTCCTTTAATACTCCTTTAATACTTGTGTAATACTTGTTTAATACTTTTCTAATACTCGTTTAATACTTGTTTAGTAGTCGTTTAATACTCCTTTAATACTTGTTTAATACTTGTTTAATACTCATTTAATACTTGTTTAATACTCGTTTAATACTCGTTTAATACTTGTGTAATACTCGTTTAATACTCCTTTAATGCTTGTGTAATACTCGTTTAATACTCCTTTAATGCTTGTGTAATACTCGTTTAATACTCGTTTAATACTTGTGTAATACTCGTTTAATACTCCTTTAATACTTGTTTAATACTCGTTTAATACTCATTTAATACTTGTTTAATACTCGTTTAATACTCATTTAATACTTGTTTAATACTCGTTTAATACTCCTTTAATGCTTGTGTAATACTCGTTTAATACTCCTTTAATGCTTGTGTAATACTCGTTTAATACTTGTTTAATACTTGTGTAATACTCGTTTAATACTCCTTTAATGCTTGTGTAATACTCCTTTAATACTCCTTTAATACTTGTTTAATACTCGTTTAATACTCATTTAATACTTGTTTAATACTTGTTTAATACTCATTTAATACTTGTTTAATACTCGTTTAATACTCCTTTAATGCTTGTGTAATACTCGTTTAATACTCCTTTAATGCTTGTGTAATACTCGTTTAATACTCCTTTAATACTTGTTTAATACTCGTTTAATACTCCTTTAATGCTTGTGTAATACTCGTTTAATACTCCTTTAATACTTGTTTAATACTCGTTTAATACTCATTTAATACTTGTGTAATACTCGTTTAATACTCCTTTAATACTTGTGTAATACTCGTTTAATACTCCTTTAATGCTTGTGTAATACTCGTTTAATACTCCTTTAATACTTGTTTAATACTCGTTTAATACTCATTTAATACTTGTTTAATACTTGTTTAATACTCATTTAATACTTGTTTAATACTCGTTTAATACTCCTTTAATGCTTGTGTAATACTCGTTTAATAC
>NC_141824.1:756935-769435 GCF_982586985.1 Callionymus lyra | reverse complement strand
CTCTATTGTATCATCAGTGTGTGTGTAGTTGTGATGTGTGACTCTATTGTATCATCAGTGTGTGTGTGTTGTGATGTGTGACTCTATTGTATTATCAGTGTGTGTGTGTTGTGATGTGTGACTCTATTGTATCATCAGTGTGTGTGTTGTTGTGATGTGTGACTCTATTGTATCATCAGTGTGTGTGTTGTTGTGATGTGTGACTCTATTGTATCATCAGTGTGTGTGTTGTTGTGATGTGTGACTCTATTGTATCATCAGTGTGTGTGTGTTGTGATGTATGACTCTATTGTATCATCAGTGTGTGTGTGTTGTGATGTGTGACTCTATTTTATCATCAGTGTGTGTGTGTTGTGATGTGTGACTCTATTGTATCATCAGTGAGTGTGTTGTTGTGATGTGTGACTCTATTGTATCATCAGTGTGTGTGTGTTGTTGTGATGTGTGACTCTATTGTATCATCAGTGTGTGTGTGTTGTTGTGATGTGTGACTCTATTGTATCATCAGTGTGTGTGTGTTGTTGTGATGTGTGACTCTATTGTATCATCAGTGTGTGTGTTGTGATGTGTGACTCTATTGTATCATCAGTGTGTGTGTGTTGTTGTGATGTGTGACTCTATTGTATCATCAGTGTGTGTGTTGTTGTGATGTGTGACTCTATTGTATCATCAGTGTGTGTGTTGTGATGTGTGACTCTATTGTATCATCAGTGTGTGTGTGTTGTTGTGATGTGTGACTCTATTGTATCATCAGTGTGTGTGTTGTTGTGATGTGTGACTCTATTGTATTATCAGTGTGTGTGTTGTTGTGATGTGTGACTCTATTGTATCATCAATGTGAGTTTGTGTTGTGATGTGTGACTCTATTGTATCATCAGTGTGTGTGTTGTTGTGATGTGTGACTCTATTGTATTATCAGTGTGTGTGTTGTTGTGATGTGTGACTCTATTGTATTATCAGTGTGTGTGTTGTTGTGATGTGTGACTCTATTGTATTATCAGTGTGTGTGTTGTTGTGATGTGTGACTCTATTGTATCATTAGTGTGTGTGTAGTTGTGATGTGTGACTCTATTGTATCATCAGTGTGTGTTTGTTGTTGTGATGTGTGACTCTATTGTATCATCAGTGTGTGTGTGTTGTGATGTGTGACTCTATTGTATTATCAGTGTGTGTGTGTTGTGATGTGTGACTCTATTGTATCATCAGTGTGTGTGTTGTTGTGATGTGTGACTCTATTGTATCATCAGTGTGTGTGTTGTTGTGATGTGTGACTCTATTGTATCATCAGTGTGTGTGTTGTTGTGATGTGTGACTCTATTGTATCATCAGTGTGTGTGTGTTGTGATATATGACTCTATTGTATCATCAGTGTGTGTGTTGTTGTGATGTGTGACTCTATTTTATCATCAGTGTGTGTGTGTTGTGATGTGTGACTCTATTGTATCATCAGTGTGTGTGTTGTTGTGATGTGTGACTCTATCGTATCATCAGTGTGTGTGTGTTGTGATGTGTGACTCTATTGTATCATCAGTGTGTGTGTTGTTGTGATGTGTGACTCTATTGTATCATCAGTGTGTGTGTGTTGTGATGTGTGACTCTATTGTATCATCAGTGTGTGTGTTGTTGTGATGTGTGACTCTATTGTATCATCAGTGTGTGTGTGTTGTTGTGATGTGTGACTCTATTGTATCATCAGTGTGTGTGTGTTGTTGTGATGTGTGACTCTATTGTATCATCAGTGTGTGTGTGTTGTTGTGATGTGTGACTCTATTGTATCATCAGTGTGACTCTATTGTATCATCAGTGTGTGTGTAGTTGTGATGTGTGACTCTATTGTATCATCAGTGTGTGTTTGTTGTTGTGATGTGTGACTCTATTGTATCATCAGTGTGTGTGTGTTGTGATGTGTGACTCTATTGTATTATCAGTGTGTGTGTGTTGTGATGTGTGACTCTATTGTATCATCAGTGTGTGTGTTGTTGTGATGTGTGACTCTATTGTATCATCAGTGTGTGTGTTGTTGTGATGTGTGACTCTATTGTATCATCAGTGTGTGTGTTGTTGTGATGTGTGACTCTATTGTATCATCAGTGTGTGTGTGTTGTGATGTATGACTCTATTGTATCATCAGTGTGTGTGTGTTGTGATGTGTGACTCTATTTTATCATCAGTGTGTGTGTGTTGTGATGTGTGACTCTATTGTATCATCAGTGAGTGTGTTGTTGTGATGTGTGACTCTATTGTATCATCAGTGTGTGTGTGTTGTTGTGATGTGTGACTCTATTGTATCATCAGTGTGTGTGTGTTGTTGTGATGTGTGACTCTATTGTATCATCAGTGTGTGTGTGTTGTTGTGATGTGTGACTCTATTGTATCATCAGTGTGTGTGTTGTGATGTGTGACTCTATTGTATCATCAGTGTGTGTGTGTTGTTGTGATGTGTGACTCTATTGTATCATCAGTGTGTGTGTTGTTGTGATGTGTGACTCTATTGTATTATCAGTGTGTGTGTTGTTGTGATGTGTGACTCTATTGTATCATCAATGTGAGTTTGTTGTTGTGATGTGTGACTCTATTGTATCATCAGTGTGTGTGTTGTTGTGATGTGTGACTCTATTGTATTATCAGTGTGTGTGTTGTTGTGATGTGTGACTCTATTGTATTATCAGTGTGTGTGTTGTTGTGATGTGTGACTCTATTGTATCCTCAGTGTGTGTGTGTTGTTATGATGTGTGACTCTATTGTATCATCAGTGTGTGTTGTTGTGATGTGTGACTCTATTGTATCATCAGTGTGTGTGTTGTTGTGATGTGTGACTCTATTGTATCATCAGTGTGTGTGTGTTGTTGTGATGTGTGACTCTATTGTATCATCAGTGTGTGTGTGTTGTTGTGATGTGTGACTCTATTGTATCATCAGTGTGTGTGTGTTGTTGTGATGTGTGACTCTATTGTATCATCAGTGTGTGTTTGTACAAAACTCTCTTTTCATTGAAATATTGAAAATATTAGAAGATAATCTTAAGCCCACTGAAAACACTGTTTTTCTGGAGATGAAATCTCGTTTTCACATTAGTAAAGATGTGTGTTTTATCTCTACACATTATTGTATGATATTAAATAATGTTTGTTGTGTTGTTTATGATAATCGTGTGTCAAAGATCAAACATTTTAAATTATTTAATTAACATTAGAGCTTGAATTGAAACAGAGGCCTTGATTACAAACACACAGACAAACAAACAAACAAACAAACAAACAAACAATCAGACAAATAGACAAACAAACAAACAAACAATCAGACAAACAGACAAACAAACAAAACACAGATAAACAAACAAACAGACTTTGTTTGGGACCCCTACTGTCTCTGAGCCCCTCTCCTCCTCTTGGTCTTCCTTCACTGCTGTAAATTTGGTTGATATTTCATCACTAGTGAACAAGATGAAACCCTCCTCTTGCTCAGATGACTTCCTTCCTTGTAGGCTTTTTATCAAAGTATTTGATGTAATTGGCCCCTGAGTTACCAATATGGTGAACCTCTCCCTTTCCACAGGGGTTTTTAATGCATTTAAACCATTGTGGAGCCTCTGCTCAAAAAACCAGGCTTAGACCCAACTGACCTCAGTCATTTCAGGCCTATTTCTAATCTCCCTTTCTTGTCCAAGATCTTGTAGAAGGTTGTGTCTGAGCAGCTGTTCCTGGATCAGAGCGACATCCATGAGAAGTTTCAGTCTGGCTTCCGTAAACATCTACGGATACAGCTTTACTGAAAGTGTCCAGTGACATCATGATGTCGGCTGACTCTGGTAAATTCACTGTTCTGGTTCTGTTGGATCTGTCCTCAGCCTTTGACACAGTTGAACCAGATCCTGCTGAGAAGACTGAGGGGTGAAGACTGTCTGGGTCTGTGTTAGAATGGTTCTCATCTTACCTTTCTGGGCGCAGTTTTAGTGTATCTGCCAATCAAATGAGGTCTGAATCGTCAGAGATTTCAAGATGTTTCTTATCACATGTTTGCTGATGACATCCAGCTCTACTGCTCTGTTGATCCAACTGAGCTCCAGAGGCTGAACTTAGTCAATTGTTGCTAGAAATCAAACAATGAGTGAAAACACTTTGCAGCTAAATGTGGACAAAACTGAAACTCTGGTGATTGTTGATGATAAGATTCCAGGGTTGAGTCAGTACTTGAGTGACTTATGTCAGTCTGTCAAACTGAGCCTGAGAAACCTGGGTGTTGTATTTGATAAAGACATGTCTCTTGTTCAACACTGAAGAAACATGTGTGTTTGATGATCTACTGACTCCTTCAAGAAACATCTGTGTTTGATGATCTACTGACTCCTTCAAGAAACATCTGTGTTTGATGATCTACTGACTCCTTCAAGAAACATCTGTGTTTGATGATCTACTGACTCCTTCAAGAAACATCTGTGTTTGATGATCTACTGACTCCTTTAAGAAACATCTGTGTTTGATGATCTACTGACTCCTTTAAGAAACATGTGTGTTTGATGATCTACTGACTCCTTTAAGAAACATCTGTGTTTGATGATCTACTGACTCCTTCAAGAAACATCTGTGTTTGATGATCTACTGACTCCTTTAAGAAACATCTGTGTTTGATGATCTACTGACTCCTTTAAGAAACATGTGTGTTTGATGATCTACTGACTCCTTCAAGAAACATCTGTGTTTGATGATCTACTGACTCCTTCAAGAAACATCTGTGTTTGATGATCTACTGACTCCTTCAAGAAACATCAGTGTTTGATGATCTACTGACTCCTTCAAGAAACATCTGTGTTTGATGATCTACTGACTCCTTCAAGAAACATCTGTGTTTGATGATCTACTGACTCCTTCAAGAAACATCTGTGTTTGATGATCTACTGACTCCTTCAAGAAACATCTTAAGACGTTTCTATTTGTTCAGGCTTTTCCTTGATTTCCTGGAACTCCTGTGTTGTTCTCAGTATTATCTTGATCTTTAAAGTATATACTTTATTGAATATTGTTTTGATTGTTTAAGCGCTTTGTGACCCTGGTCTGGAAAAGCGCTATATAAATAAAAAATACTTATTTACTTACTTACAAACAATCAGACAAACAGACAAACAGACAAACAAACAAATAAACAATCAGACAAACAAACAAACAAACAGACAAACAAACAAACTGACAAACAAACAAACAATCAGACAAACAAACAAACAAACAGACAAACAAACAAACAAACAAACAAACTGACAAACAAACAAACAATCAGACAAACAAACAATCAGAAAAACAGACAAACAAACAAACAATCAGACAAACAAACAAACAAACAGACAAACAAACAAACCTGCATCACAAACAATAAACAAACTATTGACCTGCTTTAACTTGTTGTTCTTCATATTCTTAAGTCGTATGTTGTTTTGAAAGGTCATGGGTTCAAAGGTTTTATTAGTTTTTTCTTCACAGCTTTAAAGTGAAACTAAGAATTGAAGTGAATCACATTCATTAGAGACGATTAAATGTTTAAACTTCTGTTTATTTCTCTTCACAGTTGAATTTTCTCTTCTTAAATAAAAACTATGGTTTCATTGAAATATTTATAAAAGTATCTTCATTTCCTGCTCAAGTCCTTCTTATTTCTGACCAACAGTCGAAAGAAATCTGTGGCCGTCTGTGGAAATGACATCAAGAAGAAAAACACATTCAGAGGTTTAAGTGAAAATAAAACGTTTTAAACCTCAGACGAGTTTTTCTTCGGCTCAAAATCCAAGGTCACATTTTGAGTCACAAATCCAACAACAGACGAGTGCGTGGTTTGATCAGATGTTTGATGGTGACGTCAGGAGGACACGTTTCTTCAGAGAATCTGCTCGTAACTTAAGCTCAGGCAGAATTAAACCCACTATAAATACATAAATATATATATAGACGCTACAGACGTGTGTTCACTGTGTTATTATCTCTGGATCCTCAGGTGAAGCTACAGCATCTTCATCTCCTCAGTGTTGCCTCCTCAGGTCCCTCAGGCTCTGACTCATTGTTAAACGTCCACTTCTGTTGAGCCTGGAACTCTGGTGTTCCTCGTCCAGAGACTCCTTCACATGTGGATGAACAAGTGGCTCTCGGTCCCTCGGCTCTCGACCAGGAACTCCTCAGGTTTAATAAATCAGATCCTGGAGCTGCAGGAGAAACTTTGGTCCTGTGAGAGAAGATGGATGTTCAGTGACAGGAGGACATGTAAAGACGTCTCTCCTCGTCCACTGGGCTTCATTAGCTGGACCTCAGGGACTGTCCTTGAATACATTGAGCCTCATCTTCTCTGTGTCTCCTCATCTCCTGCTGTTGGAAAAACATCTGCAGCCTCTGGAGGAGACTTGTGTGTCCAGGTCTGAACATGCTTTCACTTGACGTCTCCTCTGAATCCTACATCTCCAGTCGTGTCTCCAGTCGTGTCTCCAGTCGTGTCTCCAGTCGTGTCTCCAGTCGTGTCTCCAGTCGTGTCTCCAGTCGTGTCTCCAGTCGTGTCTCCCTGGACGTCTCAGGGCTGGAGATCTTCGCTAGTTTCTATTGTTGTTTTTCACAAAGTTTTCACAGGAGTCGAGTTGGTTTCATGGACTTTCAGGATCTTTCCAGACTTTTATTCAAACCAAATCTCTGGTCACTGAGTCAGATGCTGGAGATGTTTGAGAGAAGACTTGACGTCATCTTCTCAAACTGCTCTATGGTTTGAAGCTTGAGGTGATGTCATGTTCTTGCAGATCTTCGTGTATTTAAAGCTGAAAACAAGGTTTCATGGAAGCCTCTTGATTCTTCTGAGCTGATTGTTTGGACGACCTTCACTGAGGGTCGTCCGTGTCCTTGAGCAAACCAACGCAACAGGAAGACCTACAGCAGGAAGATAACAGAGTGTGATGATGTGTGTCCAGAGAGTTCTCTCTACATTAGAGCTAATGTTGCTGAAGGTGCTTCTGGTGATTGATCCTCGTCGTGACATTGTTGTCTCTGCTGTCGCTGATGAGAAGTCGATTCAGGAGAAGAATCACAGTCGCAGGTTCTTGAAGGTTGAGACACAAACGTACAAAACAACAACCGTCAGAGAAAAGAACAAAAACCTCTTTTCGTCTCTCGATCGCTCAAAATAGTTTGAGAAGATGATGATGATAGTAACTATCAACTGACCTCCTGCTACACCACCTCTGACGCCATCTTTAACACGGTGAAGCTACAACATCTCGTCTGTTCACCTCTGACCTCCTCCTACACCACCTCTGACGCCATCTTTAACACGGTGTAGCTACAACATCTCGTCTGTTCACCTCTGACCTCCTCCTACACCACCTCTGACGCCATCTTTAACACGGTGAAGCTACAACATCTCGTCTGTTCACCTCTGACCTCCTCCTACACCACCTCTGACGCCATCTTTAACACGCTGTAGCTACAACATCTCGTCTGTTCACCTCTGACCTCCTCCTACACCACCTCTGACGCCATCTTTAACACGGTGTAGCTACAAGATCTCGTCTGTTCACCTCTGACCTCCTCCTACACCACCTCTGACGCCATCTTTAACACGCTGTAGCTACAACATCTCGTCTGTTCACCTCTGACCTCCTCCTACACCACCTCTGACGCCATCTTTAACACGGTGAAGCTACAACATCTCGTCTGTTCACCTCTGACCTCCTCCTACACCACCTCTGACGCCATCTTTAACACGGTGAAGCTACAACATCTCGTCTGTTCACCTCTGACCTCCTCCTACACCACCTCTGACGCCATCTTTAACACGGTGAAGCTACAACATCTCGTCTGTTCACCTCTGACCTCCTCCTACACCACCTCTGACGCCATCTTTAACACGGTGTAGCTACAAGATCTCGTCTGTTCACCTCTGACCTCCTGCTACACCACCTCTGACGCCATCTTTAACTCGGTGTCGCTACAACATCTCGTCTGTTCACCTCTGACCTCCTCCTACACCACCTCTGACGCCATCTTTAACACGGTGTAGCTACAACATCTCGTCTGTTCACCTCTGACCTCCTCCTACACCACCTCTGACGCCATCTTTAACACGGTGTAGCTACAATATTGTCCTCAACTTCCTGCTTGATGACATCACAGGCTCTATATGCGTCTCTTTAAAATATTGTTATGCGTTAAAGAAACGTTTATATGATACTTTTTACCTCATAAAACATTTGTATCGACAAGAAGACGATCTTCGTCAACATCATCACTTTCTTTCACTTCCTGGTCTGACGATCATGTGACTTTGACAGCAACAGGAAGTGTCGCTACATGTGACGAAGCCTCTGATTGGCTGAAGCTGTTTTACTAATAAAACACACAACTGTACAATGAAATACAAACATTCCGGTTCAGAAATTCAAGTTCAATTTAATAATTGATTTAAACTGTAGTCTTATTTCAACTGTATAGTGTCTTGAGATAACTTTGTTATGCATTTGAAATAAAATTGAATTGAATTGAATTAAACTGGGAAAAAAAATTGAAATGAAAACTTAATAATTACTGAGGTGTTTATAAACTACAGACAGAAAGAATGTGATATAAAAGAGGAATATTATAACATTTTTGTTATTTGAAAAGCGAATTATTTCTGAACTGTATTTCATTGTACAGTTGTGTGTTATTATTAGTAAAACAGCTTCAGCCAATCAGAGGCTTCGTCACATGTAGCGACACTTCCTGTTGGTGTCAAAGTCACATGATCGTCAGACCAGGAAGTGAAAGAAAGTCATGATGTTGACGAAGATCGTCTTCTTGTCGATACAAATGTTTTATGAGGTAAAAAGTATCATGTAAACGTTCTGTTGACGTTTCTTTAACACATAAAATATTTTTTAAAGAGTCGATATGCAGCGAGTGATGTCATCACGCAGGAAGTGGAGGCGATGTTTAGCTACAGCGTGTTAAAGATGGCGTCAGAGGTGGTGTAGAGGCCAGAGGTCAGAGGTGAACAGCCGAGATGTTGTATGAAGCTGATGTTACGTGTTGATGTGAAGCAGACGCTTGTGTTGAGGTCACGTGACGACTCACCGACATGTTCACCGACATGTTCAGCGACGTCTTCCATGTGATGACTTCAAGGCTGTCCTCATAGAATGAAGGTTTCAAACGTCCATGAAGAAGATGTTTCTCTCAGTCACTCGTCCTCACGTCTCCGTCACAAGAGTCTCTGACCTTTAGACGGTCTCCCCGGGCGGCTCTGGTCTGCAGGGCGTGTTGAGAGTCTGAATGACAGGTAATGACCCCCCAGGAGAGCTGGAGGACTCAGAGGACTCACCCACGTCTGCTGTCGTCCTCTGGGCTCAGAACATGGTCTTCATGGTGGTCAGGTCGTCTCCACACATCACTCTCACTTCCATCACCATCCGTCTCTCCGGCGCCGTCAGATCTGCACTTTTTCTCCGTCCTTCCTGTCACTCCATCTTCTCCTCGCCTCCATGTGGATTCTAAATGGCTGTTGAAGTTCACTTAAGTCCCTTGGATCCTGATCGATGGCTGCACGTCTTCCATAACTTTCACAATGAAAAGCTCTAACGTTGAAGGTTTAATCTTCTGCTGATTGTTCACGTCATGGTTTCCTTATTGTTGCTGTGAAGATGAAAGACGTGAAGGAGTCGCTGAGGCGTGAGAAGGTCACGTGATCATCTGACGTCTGTGAGATAAATGAATGCTTTGAACCTTCAGGACAAACCTCTCGTCAAGGTTTCAATGAGAAGGTGAAGGACCTGATCATGTGACTCTTCCACCAGAACGACTTCCTGTGGAGACGAACCTCGAGACCTTGAGACGACAGTCGTACGAGTTTGTTTATGTTTTCTTGTCGTTCTTCTTGTTGACACTCGGCCCTCCTTCACCCACCCATCCGTGAGCGTCCATCAATCTGACGAGTGACATCTTCACGCTCCGGCGACTGGAGAAACATCAACAGATTCTTTGGATGTTTCTCAGACGTTTAAGAAGATAAACCTTTTATTTCGTCGTCGACGCTCGACTGACACGAGGTTTTACTGTTGCTTCAACGAGAAGATTCAACAACACAACACAACACAACACAACACAACACAACACAACACAACACAACACAACACAACACAACACAACACAACACAACACAACACGAGAAACAACTGGACTTTTAGAAACATTTGTGTCGATGATTGACAAGATCTTTCAGCTCGTCTTCATCAGGTCAAGAGGTCAGAAGACCCTCTTGAAGAGTCAATGTTGAAGAAACATATTTGATGAACATTTTATCGTCTCTTGCGACGTTTGAACTTCATCATGTTAAGTTGTTGATGTTTGAGAAAACCTTGATCTGATTGGACGCCACGATAAAACACATCTGTCAAGAACCACGTGTTCCTCTGGAGTCAGAAGACGAAGTGGATTCTCTTGTTTCACTCGAACTGGACCAGAACCAAGGCTGAGGTACGAGTGAGTGGGAGGAGCTGCTGGTCTGAGATGAACTGAGATAATAGCGCGAGACGAGACGCTGCCAACTCACTTAAACCAGTCATTATCCTCGCAGGACAACAGGTTGACTTCCTCCTTCTTTTCCTCTTCTGGACGACTTTACCTCGACGACCTCCTGACCTTCAGCTGCTCTTTAGCTTCTCGTCGACGATGATCCGCCGCGACACTGAAGCTGTTTCATCTGTCGCTCGACGCCTGCTTCGACCTGCACTCGTTTCATCGTGACTCTATTCAGGAAGTCATTAAGTGTCAACAGGAAGTGCGCGATTACAGCCTCGTAATTATTGTCTTTTGTCGTCACTCATTGATTTTCAGCAGCACTTTCTGCTTCGCTGCTCACAGGAATAACTGCAAACTCCCTCCAGTTTCCTCCCTTCCGTCGGGTGTTCATAATTGGATCGTCAATATTCTTCAGCTGCTGGACTGAAGAACCTCCTCCTTCCATGTTCGTGTCGTTAAATGAATTCCTTAAAGTGAAGAAAGAACGTGGAGCTTCAGTGACTTCATGTTTATTATTTATGTTAAAAGATTCTCTTCCATCTGTTTCTGCTTTAGATTTAAACTTTAACTTATAATGTTGTTCACCAACATGAGGCGCAGTAAATAAGCCACGCCCCCGCATCATGTGACGCATGATTGACAGCGTCTCCGAATATAATTCTCCAGTATCTTGAACCGTCGTCACAGTAGCTTCACTGTCGAGCCTCAGTTTTTAAGTTCGTTAATATTTTCTTCTTTCATTCACGAGTGACTTTTATTTATTTTGATGGATCTAGTAAAAAAAATCCAAAAAATGACCTTGACCTTCGTGACGACCTTTTGTTTGTGAGTTTCTTTCTTCCACAGAAAAGATCTTCTACGTGACGACGAGTGTTTTCCTGGATTAGTTGCTTCGTCACTAAAGCTTTAACTTTAACGACAACAAGAATCAACTTCAGATGAACTTGTTTATTAACAAGAAAAACTAAACGTTAATATTTGTGATAAAATACTGTTGAATAAAAACTAAGATTTTTCACAACATAAATAATGAAGTAAAACATTCAATAACAATGAGATGTTATTGATATGAGCGTCTGGTTACATTTTATAATCAATACTTTTGACAATTTGATGTTATTGGAAAATGATGAGAGAAAAAAAGCTGATTGTGTGTTTTTTTCGAATAGCAACAAAGTCTCCATTGAATCTTGTGAGAAGATCATGAAGATACTGTGAGAAAAGATATTGTGAGAGAAGATACTGTGAGAGAAGATACTGTGAAAAAAGATACTGTGAGAGAAGATACTGTGAGAGAAGATACTGTGAGAGAAGATACTGGCAGAGAAGATACTGGCAGAGAAGATACTGGCAGAGAAGATACTGTGAGAGAAGATACTGTGAGAAAAGATACTGTGAGAGAAGATACTGTGAGAGAAGATACTGGCAGAGAAGATACTGGCAGAGAAGATACTGTGAGAGAAGATACTGGCAGAGAAGATACTGGCAGAGAAGATACTGGCAGAGAAGATACTGGCAGAGAAGATACTGGCAGAGAAGATACTGTGAGAGAAGATACTGTGAGAGAAGATACTGGCAGAGAAGATACTGGCAGAGAAGATACTGTGAGAGAAGGTACTGTGAGAGAAGATACTGGCAGAGAAGATACTTGCAGAGAAGATACTGTGAGAGAAGATACTGGCAGAGAAGATACTGGCAGAGAAGATACTATACATATACTATATAGAATACGTCTCTGAAGGGAGGAAGACATTGGTCCAGATGTCCCACAATTCATTGCATCACAACGATCTCGCTGCAGCAAATACTTTTCAAACGAGTCTCGTCATTGATTTGTTTCCCGGATCGATTCCACTTCCAGGCGAGTACGAGTCGCTCGCCGACTCACTCCTGATTCATTGGAAACGTGTCTGTGTTTATGATTTTCAACCTCATTTGGATTGAAACAGTGTTTTATGAACATTATGCATTATTACTGCAGCTGGA
>NC_141824.1:744435-751935 GCF_982586985.1 Callionymus lyra | reverse complement strand
TCAGATCATGATGTTCTTCTCTCAGTGTGTCAGATCATGATGTTCTTCTCTCAGTGTGACAGATCATGAGGTTCTTCTCTCAGTGTGTCGGATCATGAGGTTCTTCTCTCAGTGTGTCAGATCATGATGTTCTTCTCTCAGTGTGTCAGATCATGATGTTCTTCTCTCAGTGTGTCGGATCATGATGTTCTTCTCTCAGTGTGTCAGATCATGATGTTCTTCTCTCAGTGTGTCAGATCATGATGTTCTTCTCTCAGTGTGTCAGATCATGATGTTCTTCTCTCAGTGTGTCAGATCATGATGTTCTTCTCTCAGTGTGTCAGATCATGATGTTCTTCTCTCAGTGTGTCAGATCATGATGTTCTTCTCTCAGTGTGTCAGATCATGATGTTCTTCTCTCAGTGTGTCAGATCATGATGTTCTTCTCTCAGTGTGTCAGATCATGATGTTCTTCTCTCAGTGTGTCAGATCATGATGTTCTTCTCTCAGTGTGTCAGATCATGATGTTCTTCTCTCAGTGTGTCAGATCATGATGTTCTTCTCTCAGTGTGTCAGATCATGAGGTTCTTCTCTCAGTGTGTCAGATCATGATGTTCTTCTCTCAGTGTGACAGATCATGAGGTTCTTCTCTCAGTGTGTCAGATCATGAGGTTCTTCTCTCAGTGTGTCAGATCATGATGTTCTTCTCTCAGTGTGTCGGATCATGATGTTCTTCTCTCAGTGTGTCGGATCATGATGTTCTTCTCTCAGTGTGTCAGATCATGATGTTCTTCTCTCAGTGTGTCAGATCATGATGTTCTTCTCTCAGTGTGTCAGATCATGATGTTCTTCTCTCAGTGTGTCAGATCATGATGTTCTTCTCTCAGTGTGTCAGATCATGATGTTCTTCTCTCAGTGTGTCAGATCATGATGTTCTTCTCTCAGTGTGTCAGATCATGATGTTCTTCTCTCAGTGTGTCAGATCATGATATTCTTCTCTCAGTGTGTCAGACCATGATGTTCTTCTCTCAGTGTGTCAGATCATGATGTTCTTCTCTCAGTGTGTTAGATCATGATGTTCTTCTCTCAGTGTGTCAGATCATGATGTTCTTCTCTCAGTGTGACAGATCATGATGTTCTTCTCTCAGTGTGTCAGATCATGATGTTCTTCTCTCAGTGTGTCAGATCATGAGGTTCTTCTCTCAGTGTGTCAGATCATGATGTTCTTCTCTCAGTGTGTCAGATCATGATGTTCTTCTCTCAGTGTGTCAGATCATGATGTTCTTCTCTCAGTGTGTCGGATCATGATGTTCTTCTCTCAGTGTGTCAGATCATGATGTTCTTCTCTCAGTGTGTCAGATCATGATGTTCTTCTCTCAGTGTGTCAGATCATGATGTTCTTCTCTCAGTGTGTCAGATTATGATGTTCTTCTCTCAGTGTGTCAGATCATGATGTTCTTCTCTCAGTGTGTCAGATCATGATGTTCTTCTCTCAGTGTGTCAGATCATGAGGTTCTTCTCTCAGTGTGTCAGATCATGATGTTCTTCTCTCAGTGTGTCAGATCATGATGTTCTTCTCTCAGTGTGACAGATCATGAGGTTCTTCTCTCAGTGTGTCAGATCATGAGGTTCTTCTCTCAGTGTGTCAGATCATGATGTTCTTCTCTCAGTGTGTCAGATCATGATGTTCTTCTCTCAGTGTGTCGGATCATGATGTTCTTCTCTCAGTGTGTCAGATCATGATGTTCTTCTCTCAGTGTGTCAGATCATGATGTTCTTCTCTCAGTGTGTCAGATCATGATGTTCTTCTCTCAGTGTGTCAGATCATGATGTTCTTCTCTCAGTGTGTCAGATCATGATGTTCTTCTCTCAGTGTGTCAGATCATGATGTTCTTCTCTCAGTGTGTCAGATCATGATGTTCTTCTCTCAGTGTGTCAGATCATGATGTTCTTCTCTCAGTGTGTCAGATCATGATGTTCTTCTCTCAGTGTGTCAGATCATGATGTTCTTCTCTCAGTGTGTCAGATCATGATGTTCTTCTCTCAGTGTGTCAGATCATGATGTTCTTCTCTCAGTGTGTCAGATCATGAGGTTCTTCTCTCAGTGTGTCAGATCATGATGTTCTTCTCTCAGTGTGACAGATCATGAGGTTCTTCTCTCAGTGTGTCAGATCATGAGGTTCTTCTCTCAGTGTGTCAGATCATGATGTTCTTCTCTCAGTGTGTCGGATCATGATGTTCTTCTCTCAGTGTGTCGGATCATGATGTTCTTCTCTCAGTGTGTCAGATCATGATGTTCTTCTCTCAGTGTGTCAGATCATGATGTTCTTCTCTCAGTGTGTCAGATCATGATGTTCTTCTCTCAGTGTGTCAGATCATGATGTTCTTCTCTCAGTGTGTCAGATCATGATGTTCTTCTCTCAGTGTGTCAGATCATGATGTTCTTCTCTCAGTGTGTCAGATCATGATGTTCTTCTCTCAGTGTGTCAGATCATGATGTTCTTCTCTCAGTGTGTCAGATCATGATGTTCTTCTCTCAGTGTGTCAGATCATGATGTTCTTCTCTCAGTGTGTCAGATCATGATGTTCTTCTCTCAGTGTGTCAGATCATGATGTTCTTCTCTCAGTGTGTCAGATCATGATGTTCTTCTCTCAGTGTGACAGATCATGAGGTTCTTCTCTCAGTGTGTCAGATCATGAGGTTCTTCTCTCAGTGTGTCAGATCATGATGTTCTTCTCTCAGTGTGTCAGATCATGATGTTATTCTCTCAGTGTGTAGGATCATGATGTTCTTCTCTCAGTGTGTCAGATCATGATGTTCTTCTCTCAGTGTGTCAGATCATGATGTTCTTCTCTCAGTGTGTCAGATCATGATGTTCTTCTCTCAGTGTGTCAGATCATGAGGTTCTTCTCTCAGTGTGTCAGATCATGATGTTCTTCTCTCAGTGTGTCAGATCATGATGTTCTTCTCTCAGTGTGTCAGATCATGATGTTCTTCTCTCAGTGTGTCAGATCATGAGGTTCTTCTCTCAGTGTGTCAGATCATGATGTTCTTCTCTCAGTGTGTCAGATCATGATGTTCTTCTCTCAGTGTGTCAGATCATGATGTTCTTCTCTCAGTGTGTCAGATCATGATGTTCTTCTCTCGGTGTGTCAGATCATGATGTTCTTCTCTCAGTGTGTCAGATCATGATGTTCTTCTCTCAGTGTGTCAGATCATGATGTTCTTCTCTCAGTGTGTCAGATCATGATGTTCTTCTCTCAGTGTGTCAGATCATGATGTTCTTCTCTCAGTGTGTCAGATCATGATGTTCTTCTCTCAGTGTGTCAGATCATGAGGTTCTTCTCTCAGTGTGTCAGATCATGATGTTCTTCTCTCAGTGTGTCAGATCATGATGTTCTTCTCTCAGTGTGTCAGATCATGATGTTCTTCTCTCAGTGTGTCAGATCATGATGTTCTTCTCTCAGTGTGTCGGATCATGATGTTCTTCTCTCAGTGTGTCAGATCATGATGTTCTTCTCTCAGTGTGTCAGATCATGAGGTTCTTCTCTCAGTGTGTCAGATCATGATGTTCTTCTCTCAGTGTGTCAGATCATGATGTTCTTCTCTCAGTGTGTCAGATCATGATGTTCTTCTCTCAGTGTGTCGGATCATGATGTTCTTCTCTCAGTGTGTCAGATCATGATGTTCTTCTCTCAGTGTGTCAGATCATGAGGTTATTCTCTCAGTGTGTCAGATCATGATGTTCTTCTCTCAGTGTGTCAGATCATGATGTTCTTCTCTCAGTGTGTCAGATCATGAGGTTATTCTCTCAGTGTGTCAGATCATGATGTTCTTCTCTCAGTGTGTCAGATCATGATGTTCTTCTCTCAGTGTGTCAGATCATGATGTTCTTCTCTCAGTGTGTCAGATCATGATGTTCTTCTCTCAGTGTGTCAGATCATGATGTTCTTCTCTCAGTGTGTCAGATCATGATGTTCTTCTCTCAGTGTGTTAGATCATGATGTTCTTCTCTCAGTGTGTCAGATCATGATGTTCTTCTCTCAGTGTGTCAGATCATGATGTTCTTCTCTCAGTGTGTCAGATCATGATGTTCTTCTCTCAGTGTGTCAGATCATGATGTTCTTCTCTCAGTGTGTCAGATCATGATGTTCTTCTCTCAGTGTGTCAGATCATGATGTTCTTCTCTCAGTGTGTCAGATCATGATGTTCTTCTCTCAGTGTGTCAGATCATGATGTTCTTCTCTCAGTGTGTCAGATCATGATGTTCTTCTCTCAGTGTGTCAGATCATGATGTTCTTCTCTCAGTGTGTCAGATCATGATGTTCTTCTCTCAGTGTGTCAGATCATGAGGTTCTTCTCTCAGTGTGTCGGATCATGATGTTCTTCTCTCAGTGTGTCAGATCATGATGTTCTTCTCTCAGTGTGTCAGATCATGAGGTTCTTCTCTCAGTGTGTCGGATCATGATGTTCTTCTCTCAGTGTGTCAGATCATGAGGTTCTTCTCTCAGTGTGTCGGATCATGATGTTCTTCTCTCAGTGTGTCAGATCATGATGTTCTTCTCTCAGTGTGTCAGATCATGTCCAAAGGTGTCGTCGCCGTCCTCGGACCCTCGGCCAGTCCAGCCTCCAACTCCATCATCAGCAACATCTGCGGAGAGAAAGAGGTGAGTGTTGACCTCTGACCTCTGTTTGAAACACGTGATCATTCGTGGAGATACTGTGAGAGTCACACGTGATGTTGTTGTTGAAATAAAGAACTAAATAAATAAATAAAAATAATTCAAATAAATAAAGATCTAAAGAATTTACGAACTGTCGTCATCGTCTCGTTGTGAGGATTATTTATATGTTTATTTTGTTAAAAATCACCACAAGACGCCATTTTGTTTACGGCGTCACATCCTGTAGTTCTGATCATATTTATATTGAATTGAAGAATCTTCAGGATTTTGTTCTTCGTTCCTTTGACTCTTTTCCTGAGTCAGGATGAAAGATTACGAGTAAAATGTAAAATAATGAAATCTTTCAAAGGTCATTTGAGTTGAAGGTTGATTGTCTCATCCCACTCCTTTAACTCAGCCATGATGAGGACGTCCTGTCGCTCCTTATCACTGTGAGAACCAAAGACCTTCACCTCAATCTCACGTCTGTCTCGGATCAATATTCCATCAATATATTGATCGAGAGTTTGTTCCTTCATTGAACAGAATCTGTTTTTAAAGCGAGGATTCTATCGTAGAAACACATGAATCACGAGAACACGAGTCTGTGGCATCATCTTCAAAGTGCAAAGGTCACGACCTTGAGGACGCAACCATGTTGATCACCAGCGACATGTTTTTCTCTCAAACATCACAAACGTCCGTTCGAAGCACGAAGACTCGCTTCTGGTTTTCCAGCCTGAAGATGACGAGACGTTTGTTCTTCTTGTTTCCTTCGTCTCGTCTCAGTGTTGAGAGAAGAAGAGCGAAGAGATGGAAGAAGATTCTTGTCGTTTGTTTCTTCTGTTCTTCTGTCTCTTACGATACAACATTACTACGATACAACATTACTAAGATGTAACATTACTACGGTCCAACATTACTAAGATGTAACATTACTACGATACAACATTACTACGATACAACATTACTAAGATGTAACATTACTACGATACAACATTACTACGGTACAACATTACTAAGATGTAACATTACTACGATACAACATTACTACGGTCCAACATTACTAAGATGTAACATTACTACGATACAACATTACTACGGTCCAACATTACTAAGATGTAACATTACTACGATACAACATTACTAAGATGTAACATTACTACGATACAACATTACTACGGTCCAACATTACTAAGATGTAACATTACTACGATACAACATTACTACGATACAACATTACTAAGATGTAACATTACTACGATACAACATTACTACGGTCCAACATTACTAAGATGTAACATTACTACGGTCCAACATTACCAAGATGTAACATTACTACGATACAACATTACTACGGTCCAACATTACTAAGATGTAACATTACTACGATACAACATTACTACGGTCCAACATTACTAAGATGTAACATTACTACGATACAACATTACTACGGTCCAACATTACTAAGATGTAACATTACTACGGTACAACATTACTAAGATGTAACATTACTACGATACAACATTACTACGGTCCAACATTACTAAGATGTAACATTACTACGGTCCAACATTACTAAGATGTAACATTACTACGATACAACATTACTACGGTCCAACATTACTAAGATGTAACATTACTACGGTCCAACATTACTAAGATGTAACATTACTACGATACAACATTACTACGGTCCAACATTACTAAGATGTAACATTACTACAGTACAACATTACTACGGTCCAACATTACTAAGATGTAACATTACTACGGTACAACATTACTACGATACAACATTACTACGATAAACCATTACTACGATACAACATTACTACAATGTAACATTTCTACGATGTAACATTACTACGGTACAACATTACTATGGTACAACATTACTACAATAAACCATTACAACGATACAACATTACTACAATGTAACATTTCTACGATGTAACATTACTACGATGTAACATTACTACGGTACAACATTACTATGGTACAACATTACTACGGTAAAACATTACTACAATGTTACATTTCTACGATGTAACATTACTATGATACAACATTACTACGATACAACATTACTACAATGTAAAATTTCTACGATGTAACATTACTAAGATGTAACATTACTACGATACAACATAACTACGATACAACATTACTGCGGTCCAACATTACTACGGTCCAACATTACTAAGATGTAACATTACTGCGGTCCAACATTACTACGGTCCAACATTACTAAGATGTAACATTACTACGATACAGCATTACTAATATGTAACATTACTACGGTACAACATTACTACGATACAACATTACTACGGTACAACATTACTATGGTACAACATTACTACGGTAAAACATTACTACAATGTTACATTTCTACCATGTAACATTACTACGATACAACATTACTACGATACAACATTACTACAATGTAACATTTCTACGATGTAACATTACTAAGATGTAACATTACTACGATACAACATTACTACAATACAACATTACTACAATGTAACATTTCTATGATGTAACATTACTAAGATGTAACATAACTACGATACAACATTACTACGATACAACATTACTACGGTCCAACATTACTACGGTCCAACATTACTAAGATGTAACATTACTACGATACAACATTACTACGATACAACATTACTACGATACACCATTACTACGATGTAACATTACTAAGATGTAACATTACTACGATACAACATTACTGCGGTCCAACATTACTACGGTCCAACATTACTAAGATGTAACATTACTACGGTACAACATTACTATGGTACAACATTACTACGGTAAAACATTACTACAATGTTACAT